>NC_051210.1:49211244-49406244 GCF_015220075.1 Falco rusticolus | reverse complement strand
ACGGCAAGTCAGTAGCCTACAATGTGAATTTTCCATTTTGATTTTTTTTCCTTGCCAAGACACTAGTGTGCTGGCAAAACATTTGATCCATTATTTCCTCATTTCTGTGCTACAGCATTTTTTAATAGATGTTAATACAATTGAGATTGTACTTTTTTTTTTTTTTTTGCATAGATTACTGATTTGTTTTTTAAAATTTCTGTAAATTTACTGCTGCCAAGACTAAGAGATTATGTAACATCAGCATTTCATTTTGTTCAGTAATTAAAGCTTGAGATTAATGTTTCCCAGAATGGAGAGCTATTGGAGTTTCTTACCTACAGGCATGTTTTCAGTATTTTTGCAGCAGTATATGTGGGTAATACTACTTGCCAACTACAATAACTAGGGCAATAAAAGTGCGAAATCTAGATGAGAGATCTTCATACCAACTTAAAATACCTAGATGGAATTATTAAAACTAGTGGAGGTCAGGTTAATTTAAACACAGAGGTAGAGGGATGTGCAGTGCTGAATGTACAAGGCTGTAACCACTGCAATTGTTAAATTAATTCTTGTGGTTGTTATGTGGTGGCCTACTGCTGTTTTTAGTGACAGTTTGTTTTAGATGGTTTACTGCAGACCTACCAGTAGCTGCTGCTTTTGAAAAGAGTGTCAAATATGTTTCATTCATAGTGTCTGGGTTATACAGATCTTCTATTAACATGTGCACAACTAAAAATTCTGTACAAATTCAAGTACAGCATCAGGTTTTCCAAAATACTTGTAAAGACATACCTTCCTGCAGATACGGTGTGCTAAAGTTCTGGTGAACACAAATCTAGCATTTTCAGGTCTTTAGAAAATATGTTTACTTACAATATTTGTCTTTCGTAAGGTTCTCACACATTCCATTGTTTTTATGTATAATGTGAAGCAGTATAAAGAATTTACCTGGTTTTCCTTAGCACACACCAACTGTGTGAGTACACACAAAGAGTAGCAACCACACATTAACAATTCTAGTCATATTCTAAAATACAGGAAAATTTAGAAATTAGTGTGCTGCTTTGAGAACACCATTTTTAATGTCAAAAGCTCAGACACTTCAGATGTATATACTTTTTACCATCTCCAGATCTTCACAAAAACAGGCATAGAACAACTATAACCCCGTTTTGGAACTGCTTTAAGGTTTTGCCATTTTATGCAATTAGTAGTTTAGGCTGTATGGTTTAATATTACATAGTTTAGCTCATCTACTTTGCAGACATGTTACTGATATACTAAACTGTGCATTTTCCTCCCCCAGTTCTCCCACATGGACCCAACCAGCTGGGAAATAATCCAAGAGTGTTTCAATAGACACATACAAGCAGATTAGACGCAGGTACTAAGCACAAAGATTAACCTTCACAATGAGGAAATACTGAGGACAGCAGGAATACTGGGAACACATGGAATGGAGGAAAGGAGAGGATGGATTATCAGCTGTCCAGTGTTACTGGATTTGGCTTGTTTTGGATTTCACTTTTTTTTTTTTTCAACTATAGAAGTAATTCTACCTCAAGTCCTACACAAATTCTAACTTGTTCCAAAAAGATCCTGCCACCCATCCTCAGAAGTACAACCCTAGGACAGTCAGTACATTTCAGCTGATAACAGCAGCTGCAGACTACATGGTTTTGTAGACAGATTATAAAATTCCTACCACTACAACTCCTAAAAATCGGGTAGCACCAGCCATTCTGGCATGGAAGCCATTAACCAATCACACATCTGTCTTGGAAATATGGTTTAGAAACAATTTGGGGATTCTTAGTAAACTCATCTAGCAGAGACTGAGAAATTCCAGGTGATGCAGCACAGTCTCTAGGAACAAAAAGGGAACAATGCTGCTCCCCAAATATCTCGTAGATGCACTACAGGAGTCACCTTAGTGTGCCTGCATGCAGTTCACAAAAGGATTTTAAATGTTCAGAAACAGTAGTGTTCATTTTGAACCTGCATTATGCTGAAACCATGATGAAGTTCAGACTGTGCCTCATTTTTAGTGTAAACAGAATAAACAATAGCATCCCGTGACAAATGAAGACATTGATTAAAACTGGGAAAATGGGGCCAACTTGAGTAAATCTTTACTGGTTTGCCTGGTTTCCTGTCTGCTCATTTGCTAGTAACTAAGCACAAAGCCTAACAGAAACTAAATGTAAACAGAGAGACGTTAACACACACACACAGAGTCCTCATCATGGCTGACTGGTGTTAAAAATTTCATCTTTTTAAGTAAAAAGTAAGGGGTAACCCATGTGTGGCGCTATCTCCTCCAACCCTGTGACTGAAGATGAAAGATCCCAACACAGCAGTCATCATGTATAGAATGCACATTCTTCCTTTTCTCCTGATCCTGAAGGAAACTGCAATTAAAAGTACTTTAAATAGAAGGAAACCACAGATACTGAGTATTAAATAATTTTTAAATTATTACAGCAGCATCGAAGAAACACACACATTCTGAGTGTTCACTTACCCCTCACATTGCCCTTTTTCTTTTGCAAGGTGCTTTGAGACCCACATAGAAAATTTTCAATAAGGACTAAGTACTTCTAACGAATCACACATTCCTTTACCTGACAATTTTTCATGAAATGCTGGTATTGACTCCTGCATTCCAACCCAAGTAAGTTTGTATAAACTTAGCACTTACTGAATTTACACTGCAGTTTCATCTAGACAATTGGACACTGCTCACTTTCCCAATCCACTCTCTGTCTTACTGCAGGCAATCTACTACTTTATGCTGTTAATTTACTTTCTGTATTTCACTCCTATTTGTGATATGCCATGCGCACAAATAGAAACTGTATTTTATTAATTACAGGGTATCCTTTGGGTAAGAAGCAGTAAAGAATGTAACAGGTTGTTAACAGTGATATAAAGTATTACTTTTGGATGAGAAATCTATACTTACATACTTGCTTAACTGTACTTTGACATATAGAAGTTAGTAGGAAGGATATATGTCAGGTGGTTAGGAAAAGCAACTGTGTGTCAATATGTACCCTTACTTCTCAAAATGATGTGCTGTGGGGTATAAGGTAAATAACCTTATTTTGTGTTTCTGTTTATCCCCATGTAAAATTCAAGTAACAGTATGTAACTATGCACAGTCATGCTGGAAGGCTTACTTACCTGACGGTAAAGATGCTATAGACAAATCAAGTACCTGCTGTTTTAAATGCCTGTACATAAGGAAATTGAGGTTATGCAATGCTCCGTTCACTCCCTATTAGACACCCTATACACAGACACACAGACACACACACAGACACACAGACACAGAGACAGACACAGAGACAGACACAGACACACAGACAGACACAGACAGACACAGACACACAGACAGACACAGACACACAGACAGACACAGACACACAGACACACACAGACAGAGACACACAGAGACACAGAGATACAGAGACAGAGACAGACACACACACAGACACACACAGAGACACACACACAGACACAGACACACAGACACACAGACAGAGACACAGACACACAGACACACACACAAATCGTTTTTCAAAAGAAAACCAAGCAAAATTGAAAAACGCATCATCGTTCCTTCCTGGGCTTTTTGCATACTTTCTAGGTAAGTTCTGCATAACACATGGCTGAATCTCCTTAGCACCGCAACCTGTACTTATAAAATGACACTTGGCACTGCACCTGGGACACTGTAACCTCCGTGGACTGAAAGGATTTGGTTTGCCTCGTCCCTTCTGATTATGCAGTGTATGCTAGGAACAAGAGTGTGTGACGACACGGATCAATGGACTGCACAGTTTTTTGGTCCCATTTGTTTCTACTCTTCATTTCTTGTTTCATGTACTACCTTTAACATTCCTGCAACAGGAGGGCAGGAACCATGCATTTTATTCACCGTATTGTCCCAACAAAAAGGAAAAAACCCTTTAAGGAAAAAAGAATTTAGAAGTAGGCATGAAATTCTAACCTCCTCCTCTGATACTGTAAGCAACTGAAGTTTTCTAATCATTGAATGTGAATATCAACATACACAACTTATATCTAAGTCATTGCAGGGGTGAGAAGAAAAACATTTAATAATGTATGCACATCCTTTGTTTTCCATTTGTCCCTCTCTGTTACCCAAAAAGAAAAGAGAATAAAGGAAATCCTAGGCAAGGGATGATGACACCACTTCAGTCAAATGACAAACAAGGCAATTTGTACAGAATATTGTAGAAAGAAGTCTACTAAAAGATTTCCAACATAAAATTTAGCAATCTGTCAAGCACCACACCCAGAGGAAAGTTGGGAGTCACTCAGCATTGTATCATTTGTACTCCTACAGTGAATTACCAATGTAAACCACATAGGCCCCCAGGGACGTACTAGTGCCTTCTCACTGCATATTAACTCTAAGTCCTAAGGCATTCAGAAGGATAATGGTATTCAGCATGCAGTCTGGTCTCAAAGGAAACCAAAATTCATCACGTGTCCGCTGTTATGTGTGTTCCCTCTCATATTTATGTAACATATATGATACATATACAAATACAGAAACATATAATTATCTTGAAAGACAAAGTCAACTGTTTAGAGACAAATTATTCATTAAATTCAGTTTTCACTGACTTCCGTAACTAACTCCCATTGATTTCAGTAGAGTGACTTCAATAGGAATGTTAAGACTTCTGTGCTGTTTGCACATTCAAAAAACCTTTCAAAATTTTGTGCTATGCATAAATACTAAAGGTATCTGGTTTCAGCAGTAAGGTAAAGGAAAGCCAAATAAATACACTACAAGTGCAAAATCCCTTAGAAATTCATGGTACTTTTTCTTGCCTTCTCATTATGTTACGAACAGCTACACTAACAGATTCCCTCAGAGAGGAAGAAAGCAACTTCAATTTAGGTATTTTTCTTTTGAGAGGCCATCTGCCTCTGCGGTCCAAGCTCATCTTCCTACCACTTCTCACTTGGAATATGAGAAAGATTCCTGGGGTTTCTGAGGCTGACAAGCTCAGAAATGCTAGTGTAACAGAGGGCATATATTGCCTCATCATAGCAGCGCTCAAGGTGTGTGGGGAGGAACTATTTTTCTGAGGTACTGATAAGAGAATATTTTTTTTTTTGTCTTCAAAAAGGCTATGATGTTGAGTCTTACTACTTATAAAGTTACTATAAGCCACCTCAGGTTACATCTGCTTTTTTAGAAGGAAACATGGTTAGCCACTGCTGGCCTTGTGACATCCTGCACTTAACAAGGGACCAAATATCAGGAAGCCAAATCATCCAGTATACCTGTACTGACAGCATAAACATAACTCTCAAAGAAAAACTGTTACAACTAATTAATCTTCGTCTTTAGAAGGCCTGCCTGTACACAGCACTTGCCACCAAAACTGACAAACATATAGTTGAAAAAAGACTGCAATTCTCAAGAAATCATGATGTCATGATGCTTCTGCAATGGCAAAATGAGTGATAAAAGTGCTTTTGGAGCTCCAGGTAGCATCTCTTTTAAGTCTCAGAAATGGATATAGTCAACACCGAGTCAAATAACAGTGGCTGACCAAAGGCTGACAACACACTGAATTCAAAGAGGTGAAGGGGAAGACAGGAGGTGGGCAAATATTATAATCTCCTGTCACTTCAATCGTAACTATAACCTCCCCAAAGAGTAGTTTTTACTAAAATGTACCCAGCAAGATGCCAGACCCACTGGGATACAGGGCACCTCACTAAAAGACAGATCCTAATCAAACAATTGTGGTATTAGAAAAAACTGAGAAATGTCCACCACATGTGGCTGCACACTGGAGATGGCCAAAGATGCATGTAAGATGATTTTTGGTCAAAACTCTCTAGGATTAACAAACAATCCACAAACATATGAATAACAAAGACATGAGAGAGGTACCACCTCCACAGTAGTTCATGTAAAAAACTTGGTTCATGTGGCTGCTTCTGCCATTCTTGCTGTTCTTTCTGTTGTTGCTGAAAATACCAGTGGTTGAGGATGAGCAAGTGAGATTTAAAGATTGGAAGCCATTCAGTGTTCACAGTGTACTGGGGAAGGATGTGAGGTTTGGGCGTTAAATCTGTGAGAGTTCACTGTGAAACAGAGTAGGAACAAAGGCAGTAGAGAAGTCAGAACTGCCTCAGCCAAGCTGGAGCCAGAAGGATAAATCATGTTATTTCTTGCCTCACCTTGGGGAGGATTGTTAGTAGAAGATGAATCAGGGAAGCTGGGCTTAAGTATCTTTCCCCACAAGATCAGGAATACAAGAATCTTGGAGCAGAAGCACTGGCATTTCTTGTTGACATCTGAAGGGAAGAAGCAGACCTCAGGCTATCCTCTGTCCTGGAAAGCAGCACATAGGGCATCATCCTTCTTTTCCTATTTGTGTTCTGCTGTATCTTGAAACAGGTTAATCCATTTGGCAATTAGTTAAAGGCTCCAGACAGGTAAGAGGTTCATGGATGTTCTTGGAGAAATCTGTTCCATAGACCATCTGCTATCACACCAAAAGGAGCGGATCTCACATCACTTTGTTAATATAAAGCATGGGGGTCATGCTTTCCACTACCTGTTCAAATGGCCTTACTATGTAGGCTGAAAGTTGGTCACTTGCATTTTCTTGCTGTGACCTCTCAAGACACTGAGATGTACATTAAGCTTTTGGTTCTCAGATGTCCAGTGAAAAAGCAAATCTAGCAGAGACCAAACTTTTCCGATTTGGAAAGCAACGATGAAGCAAAATGCAACTTTTGCCAATTATTGCTTAATTTTTGCTTTCTAATTACACAGGGAGTCATCATACTGTGTGATAGCCACCAACATGTCCATCAAATGCAGCCCTCAAGAGTATAAAGTGCTCAGATGACATCTGCATTAAGTGAATGTGCAGTGTTGTATTAAGTTGCATGTAAGTGCAGGATAGCCAAATACGGCCACATTCCATTCCAAGAGAATAGAATTAACCTGAGTCACCTTGTTAGCTTTGTCAGAGCTAATAAAATCAACACTACAACTTTTGGCAAGAGAGAATTCCAGCGCAGTTTTCAGTAAGTTGCACCATCCGTTTTATGAGCCGATCTTATAGACACGGTCTGATGACAATTTGGTCTTTTTTAATGTCTTCAGGATCTTCATTAAAAGGTCCAGTAGGAAGTGATAACAGAGTGGCAGCTTTCCTCCAATATAAAACAGGTTTAGGTGGTCACATCATTCTCCTTACAAGTGACTTCAGAATCCTTATTTGGTGAGTCTCTAAGAATGATTAAGAATGGGGGTTAGAGTAAGACTGTGTTGAAAACTCATGAGGTACTGTATCACACCCCTGTAGACTATTTATGAAGATCTGAAGACTATTGACAGTACAGTCCCAAAGACATGACAAGAAAGAAAAGAGAAAATAGGACAAGGCACTAAACATTTTTTCCAGCATCATTTGCAAAAGCCAGTTGGGGGGCTCAGTTGTGTATTTTCATGAACATTCATTCTGATGAGCAGTGCTAATGGCTACCTTGCCTCTTTCTGAGAGAATCATACTGTGTATAATCTGCTTGAGAAACAAGAGAAAGCTGACAAAATGAGCTTGGATGTGAAAGAGAAACTCATTTTGACAGCTGAATGGCAGACTCTAGAAGAATGTAAGGTATGTCAGGAATCCTTGACTAAGTGTAAAAATATCATCTTCAGAGATCATTTCCGATGCTAGATTTCTGGGACCAGGCACTAGATATTTTGTATGATGTGAATTGATTTTTGTTGAGATTACTTCTTACCTTGCCCAGACCTGAGGCCAAAGCCCTCCACAATCCCTCCAGACTTTCCAGATGAGACGGACAACTGATTATTTTTCCTAGAAGTTATTGGTTGAGAAGAATCTCATAATCCTTTCACATTGTGTGCCTTCATTCCTCTGAAAGTGAGGGGCACAGGACAAGGTAATCAAATGATGGATGAGCCCTTTCAGTGAAGAGAAGTGATTATCACAAGAAGGGCAATCCTGGAGATGGGACATCTCAGACAAACAGAAATCTGAAGAAGAAAAAGGAAGATAGCATCTAAAATAAACAAACAAAACCTATTTAGTTGCAAGAACACAACTACTGAAAATTGCTTTGCTTAGCCACAGGGGATTGAAAACACCCAAGGTGTGAGATGTACTGGCCTCTACTGATGCAGTCACACCACGCATGCATGTGTTACAAATACTGGTGAATTAGAGAACATTCTGCAGCCCTCCGCAGCAAGGTATTCACATTCAACCACAGACTGAGTGTACATATATATAAACACCAGAGAGAAAACTACAAATATGCATTACAAATTATTTACACAGGAAGATCAATTAAAGATCAATTATCCTGCAGAGTCTCTACGAATACTATTTCTCAGCATTTGTCCCATGTCAGGGAATGGACCAGAAGCACCTGACAGTCAGCTACATTAGTACCTCCATAGGCTCATCAATCCTGCTTTTGTTCTTAGACTCTCCATGAACAGAGATTGCCAGAATTGCGTGGCCAACTTGTTTTGTAGGATGGCACAAAGCAGGACTCGGATAATAACTGTAAGCCTGTTTTCATTTTTACTTCAGAGGTTTCAAAGTTGTCTCTCCAGAGGCAAAAGATCAGTTAACTGTGCACTGTGATGCACAGCTCCCTACTCATAAATATCTTATTAGTACAATAAAGAGAAGCAGGCCTCTTAAATCCGTGATGGGGATATTAGTATATTAACACAAGATCCACAGCCTACAGAGAAATATGCATTAACATACACATGTTAATCTAATCTATCTAATCTAATCTATCTAATTCCTATCAGTACATCTAGGCAACTTCTGTGAGCAGCTGAGTAGTCCTACGTTTTCCAATACTTAGAGGAGAGGCTGGTAAGAAATCTAAGGTATTATTGACACAAACCAAAGAGTGAGAACCTGATAGAACATAAACAACAGAAAACAAGTTGGCTGAAAGGCGTCATTACATCTTATGCCATTGCTGAGCTAATGAGCAGTAAAAAGTAAACTAGCAAATCTAGATCTTAGAAATTAAAAGAAAAGGTAATACTGCATGTAATGTCTGCATGTTATACATCAATGTCTCAAAGGGTGTAAGGGGAATAAAGGCAGGTAGCTCAATGGTTCCCAAAACTTCTACTGTATGAGGAACAATTTATGACACACCAAGACTGCTTCTGGAGTGTTCTAGTAATAACATACAGCAAAAAGCTTATTACACTTAGGCTCAAAATGCTTTCAAAATCTCTTTTAAACAGAATATAGCTACTGATAGCTAAATTGGAATCAATAAAATAAACCTAACCATTCTTGGCCGATGTCATAAAACTAAACTGAAGTACTGGCAATCTTTCTTTTTTCTTTTCCTCCACCTCTTTTTAAAAATTATTTATGGTACAACTTGTTTCTATCTAAATTAGTCAAGCTAATGACGTTATTATATTTAAGTTCCCTACAGAGCCCGGCGTGCATTATGCACACAGGTAACTGGTAGCCATTGCTCATGCTCGATACTAACCAGGTTCTATTTGGGGTCCTATGAATTCTAGTCATTCAGAATATTTGTAAATTATACTTGTAAACACTGAATTCCCCAGGAATCATAATGTATCTTCCAGCTTTCTAGACCCTACTCCAGATAAATGAGACTGAAAATGTAAAAAATGATTATTTGATCTGGCATTAAGCACCTAACAAGAGAGTTCGATATATTAACGCTTGTAGCTGTGCTGCACCCCTGCTAGCTACAAGAGAAGCGTATCTCAACCAGAGACACTGTGAAACAAGTCCATCTCCCATAGATGAAGACAGGACAGAACAGAACTGGTCCTAAGCCACTCTGAGCTACAAGTTCCCAGTCAGTCCCCCATATAGCAACTGACATGTGACAGGCTCCGTATCTCCCATCCAGTGATCCCACTCCCTTTAATGGCACCATGACTTGTATAGAACAGGAGATTCACCACATTTTCAACAGAGCTACAGAGATGTGTCTGTGGAACAGACCTGGCTTAGCATCCATGAATTCACATGCAAACCTCAGCCCCAAACGTTTGTCTGCTACTTAAGCCTTTGATTTCCTTGCTCAATTGGAACACTTATTTATTTATTTACACATAATTTAAAAAAAAATTACTTTAGGTTGATACGTCTTTTTCCTTTAATTACCTGACAAACAGTAATATAACTGCATAAATTTTGCCTGAGGTGAAAGCTGGAGTTGAGCCTAATCGCTTGCTGGAGACATTGTTCTGGCTAACTTAGGCAGAACACATATGTACTGTATGCCTGAACAATGGTTAGGCACTACAGTTAAGGATTCCTTTTAGTAGTTGTTGATTTTGATTAACCCCTTTCTAGATTATCTTAGAACACACTTTTTCTGCTTTACATTATTTAATTTGCATTAGAGTATAAAGGTAGAAGCAGTGAGTGGGCTCTGAGCTCAGCAGAGTGTGAACATGCACATAAACTTGATTAGCCTTCAAAGAAAATATGTGCAACTTTTGGAATCCTTACACATTTCCTACACAATTCATGCAGCAGCACTGGGTTTATTTCCAGAATAAACCATAGGTGTTCCTATTTGCTTGTCTTAAAGTAAGGAATCAAAAGGGAAGCCACGAAAGTATAAGAAGGTACCAAAGTTGAAGAAAATAAATACAGATAATATAAATGTGCCTAAAATACATTTTTAAAAAGATACGATTGCAACTAATGTCATTTGAGAAAACTGAACAAGTATTATTTTGGTCAGCATTAACTGAAAGACATATGAATTCCACAGTAAAAGGGAGTAAGTTTTACAAAGTTATATATAGTTCTTAAAATTGTCGAGTTATTTCATTCTACTGTTTAATGTCTTTTGTCTAAGCTGAAGTTTCTTGTGTTATGCCACTAGGTAGGCAGGACGTCCTTAATTCCAAGAGATCATCAAAACCATCAAAACTTTGCTAAATGAGACTATTTCACCACCATTGTGATGCCCCAACATCCTGCAGCACTGTGCATGATCTGCCCTTGCCTGTTTATGTAAGCCTTTAAACTTAGACAAGCTCAATACCCAGCCTTGAACTACCCCTCAATCCATCAGTGGACATGATGTATCATGGTATGTTTAGGGATGGTTTGATCAGATTTTCTGATAAATTACAGAGGAATATTTCCTTGGGTAAGAGTGTTCTCATTAATTTTCTCTCTAAAATATACATACTAGTACTTAGCAAAAAAGCAACTCGTGTATTTGCTCATTGCTCACCACCGAAAAAGGTGTGAGTGAACCGCACAGTAAGGACCAAACAAATCTGCAGAGCTTCAGAGCTAGAACTCAGATTTAAATCTGAATCTTCCAGCTGTTACTTCACCTGTACAGCACACTGAGCCAATTTAACACATGATTCTGTAGACTACGCCCATCATATCAAAATTTATTAATTCTAAAAAATGCTTAGCTCTTTTGGCTCAAAAGAGTTCTTCATTCATGCTAGAGATCTCTAAACCATCAATCACTCAATCCACACTGCTCCTAAAATGGAATTTCTCAATTCATGAAACTACTATTTTCTATGAATCCAGTCAGAACTCAGTTCTTACATGCACAAGTAATCTGTTTTGCAGGGATCCTTCTGTCTCAAAACTTCCCGCATTTCAGCCATCAGGTTTGTTTGTTTGTTTTAATATACTAAAAGACTGCATTAATAAAAGACCATTAATAAGGTGTTTGTATGCCTGCTACAGGCCTTCCAAAACCCTGAAGAGACTCATCAAGAATCTGTAGAACATCAGAATCACTCAGCCTCAATTCATGAATCTCTCATCATGAAAATGCACTTGAGACTCTCTGATAGCAATGGAGGCTCCTATTGGCATACATAAACGACAGAGGTCTCTCCCCTTTAGATCAAATAGCATTTCGCGAAGAAGAAAAAAGATGGAGGAAACATAAAAAAATTATGTGTACTAGTGAAGAACATGTCCACTGTTTCCAACATTGAAGTAAACATTAAACATTTTCCTTCTACCAAAAAAGTGTGTTTAACACTGCCAAAGTCAGCTTAGGAATCTGTACTGAGGTACTCCACTTGGAACCCATAGCAAGAGACGCATGTTTTTCACAAATGCAGATTTCTCACAATCCCCGGCCCCCCTCCCTTCCCCCCTTGCCCCTTCCCCCCCCCCCCCCCACCCCCGCAACTTACAGCTTAATTAGCATTTGTAAAAAAACATTGATAAAAGGTAAAAGGTGAAGATTTTCTCTTAGTATTAGAGGACAGGTATTTTCTTTCTCCCTTCATCTCTTTTGCATTGCTACATCTGGAAATAAATCATTAACAACACACTAATGTAAATATATAATACCAAATATTGGCAAACTTGTAGCAGCATACCCATAACCCATATATACAGTAGTGGCCTTCTAAAATTACTTACCTTCAAACCCTTAAAAAAGCAATCCATTAAGACCTTTACAAGGAAAGTGCCCAAGGCTAGTTTAGAGGCTGATTGATGTCACCGAGACACATTACAAAAATAGAGGTTAAAAAATATGTAATAAAAATCTCATGCTTGATAAAAAATGTAATACTGTGACCTGTAACTTCCAGATAAAATATGGTATTCCACTGTATTTTTATACTGAAGTCTGCTATGATGTTTTTACTTAACTAGCAGGAATAAGAATGCTGTATACTCCATTTCCGGTAAAACATTTTAGAAGCCCATACTATTCAGTAATAAACTTAATAAGCAAGAACACTTTGATTCTGTAACACCTTGATAGTCATATTTCTGTTTTCAGTTTTGCATACTTCACTGCAACTGTTTGATAAAGAAACACAAAGCACAACTAAAATCCACGAAAGCATCCTGTTTTACAAGGTAAGTGGAAATAAACTTGGGAACGTGCGGGAGCTAGGGAGAGAAATAAGAAGCTGGATAAAAACTTTAGGTCCTGGGTGGCCTGAAGTGGAAAGATATGAAACACCCAAATGAAGGGGCGGGGGGTGGCCGGGGGAAGGCTACTTATGTGCACACATACATATGGAAGAAAGCCACACAAACAGTGAGAACTGTACAGCCCTGATCTGCCCTTGATTTTCTAGGACTTTCTTCTGGAAATCTGGTGAATAAAAGAACGCAAGAATCAAACCTCTTTCTCCTTAGCTTTTACTGAGCACACACCACACTGGCAAGCAACTGTATACAGTGCTTTCAAAGGCATATTGCTGTGTAGGAGTGATGACTGAGTGCCCTCCAGGCACCTCAAACGCAATGCTGTCACTTCTAGTCACTACTCAGCAGGGCTAATGCCATACCTGTTATGACAAGAATCAGCCACTTAAAGGCACCACACCTCTGCCCCCACAACGCATACTTGGATGAAGGTATGAACCACACAGTAACGTTTTAGGTGTTGCCAAGGAGAAGCAATCTTTCCTATAAACACTGAAGAGGTGAGAAGCACAGTAAATTAATAAACTCAGAGAAAGTATTAAATGGAGGAGAACTTCTTAGTTGGAATCCAAATAATTGCTATGATTTTGTAGTAGTTCCTCTTGTGTATGGTCAGAGAAAGATTAAGTTGCCATTTGACCAGGCTGAACTGGGTTTTAGTTGTCAGCCTAAACCTGCCATCTGGTGTCAAGATACAGCAGATCACACCCCAGATATGATCCTTCAAACAAATTGCACTTCTGCCCCCTTCCTCACTTTCTGCGGTACAAGCAGAGAAGAGGATCTATCAAAGATGCAAATTAGCAGGTTTACTGTTAATAAGAACAATAACATCAGCAGGTAAAATTTCACACACATGCAGAAAAAAATCAATTCATGCAGAAAAAAATTAATTACTGCTCCACAATCTCCATCTGTCAGTATTTGGTGCCATGGAAACATGTCTGCGGTTGAGGAAGAAGGTATGAATTTCTTGCTAGCAAAATATGCAGGTTGGCCCACCTCAGCCATTTGTAAGTCTTCTGAAAACCCAGTATTTGTTTCAGGGCACTGCAAGTTTTGAGATCTTTGTCTCATTTCTTTACTTCTTTCTGTTGCAATATCTCATTCCACAACTGGGGTGGAGAAGGGTTATGCAGCGCTATCATTTGCACCTCATTAGTCTTGGGCTGGAGCTTTGAGAAAGCTGATACTCCCTCTAAATTTTTACAGATGCTTCTAGTTTACCAGTTCATGACTGCACTACTAGGAAAGACTTCCTGCCACTAAACTGCTTGCTGGCATGTAAGCTGAATTTCAAAATCCCTGAAAAAAGTAAAGCTCTGTGGTGCTCACTTGCCTTATTCTTGAGGAAAAAAATGTATCCTGAAAAAGCACAGTAAAACTCTTCACTCCTAACCTGTGAGGCTAAAGCCTTTGGAAATATTTTCTTAAAATTGCAGCACATCTTGATTTTGTAACTCTCCACAAAAATGTTCATTAACAGGAAGGTATTTGTGGAGGTGTTTGTGGTGTAAATTAGTATTATGACACATTAAATAAGTAGGGAGAATAATTAATCAACAGATAACTAGTGTTTTGCCAATATCGTAGATATTTTCCTTTATTTCCTACATGCCACATGCATAATCTTTCACTTGGTGTTAGAAGATTTATATGAGATACTAGTCCTTCTCCACATGTCACACCCTATACTCCTTTCCCTAAAGGATGAGAACTCTCTTTGGTGAGGGTTGCTGGTTTTTTTTTTTCTCTTTTTTTAAATTTTTTAATTACTTTTTATTTTGCTTTGTCTATAATGGTTTTGGAGAGTTTTCTGAAGTTCCAAGCAGGTGACACTGGTCTGTTCTTAATCTTTAGTGCTTTAGTAATGTTAAGGCTAATGACGAGGGACACAAATCCCCTGATGGAACTGAATGCATTCCAAGCTCCCCGACCCACTCAGAGCAGTAATCCCCTGCAGCTGGAACTTACTTACCACGATGCACAGCTAATACATTTTTTAAAAGCTAGTCACTAGTGACAAATGTAAACTGGACTGAGCAGCTCTCATCTCCTATCCCCAATCTTCTCTCATAACCCTGCGACTTGCTATTTCAGTGATGGATATGATCTGCCTTTTAAAGCTACCAAACCAGAGTTGCATAGCTCCACTCTTAAGTGACTAGAAAGTTTTAAAAGCATCTTCAGCTGTCAGACTTGAACAAAAACAAAAAAGTCATTCTTTACACAAACATTTCACAACTGGGAAAACCATCTTAGTTGGCTTTATCACTACCATTCTGAACCCACTGTTTATTTAGATGTTACATGCAAGCCATCTGTACAACACAATTACAGTATCTGCTTGATGCTATTAAGCTGGTTGCTTCTTTCTGTTGTCTTAATAAAACTGCTGCTTGACATGGGAATGAAATCCAAGACTGAGGTTCAGTTTTGTTGATGGTAATCTGTTGCTCATACAAAGGCAGTATGAAGTTCCAGCCTCCTACAAATAACTGTGTACTATGGTACAAAGGTAGACTTCCATGCAGTTCCTCCTAGTTAACTGACTGCAGAGGACTACTCAAATGTACATGTGGGCAAATTACAACCTAAACCATTTTTCTAGATATTCCAAGGAAGGGAGGATTGTTTCTAAATAAGCATCCTCTGCTCACCAGCTTCCACAGAAGTCCACAGCTGAACAACCCAGCATTAAAATTATGTTCCAAAGAAAGCAGTGGAGTGCAGAGGGAGAGCTGAAGTCTAAATATGAAGAAAAAGATTATATTGCTTGGAGGAAAGGGGGGGGGGGAAAACTTCCAGTGATGACATAATTATAACAAAATATCCTTGAAAGGAATGAAAATAGAAAGGGCTTTATGGTAGTGTAATTGTTTGATACAGCTTTTTTTAAAATAAGAGTTAGTATAGCACCTTACTTCTATTAAATTTCCCAGATAACTGGCATTAATTACCATGATTTAAGTGATATTACCAACAGGTCTTGGAAATAGCTACCAAAACACTGACTACAATACTTAAATTTCATAAGATTTAATTACTGCCAAGTTACATCTGGTGAGGGAAACATAATTGTATAACTATCCTCAGCATTCTAACTGGAGTTCAGCCTTTGCATATTACATACTTAAGTATCTAATTTAGGTCCTAAAATTCACTCCAGTTAATACTGTGTAACTAGCAGAAACATAAAGAGACAGTGACAAACAGGTCTCTATGAATTAAAATCAGATCTAGTTATGTGACCTTTCTGTGTCCCTTAAAGCCCTCCTGAGGGCAGGTATTTCAAGCAGTCTTGGTGACCAGTCTCAACAGTAACCATGCAAATGGAATGTGTAAGATGGTGAAAAACCATCTCCAGTACTAATGAAGAAAGCAGAAAATTGTTTGGTTTATTATCAAGGTTCTGTTCTATTTTCTTCTGTTTTCTTTTGCATGTCACTGTCTGTCATATTTCCCTAATTTAAAAGCAATCAGACAGACTACAAATAATTAACCAAAAACCTTTATCTCTCCAATTTTCACTCTGAATATAGCACCATGGGATTTCAACATAGTGCATCCAATTATAAATGCACACACTGTTTTTACATGTAGTTATGCTCAGAACTCGTAAATTAATCCAACACCAACACAAAACTTAGAAATAAACTGGACTGCCAACATGCTAATGAAGGGTAAGTGATGCTTTATGGCAAGAATGTCCCCACTGCCACGAGCAGGTTTTTTTTGTTAATATTGCTACTGCTACAAAGGTTTACCAATACCAAATATTTTTAAGGACTGCTTTCCACAGTTGTGTCAAGCTTTGTAACTTCCATCATGATCTTAGATAACTTATTGTAATCCACACATTCTCTTCAGTGTTACAGTGCTTACTCATCAAGTATAAAATCTGGCACAAATTTCATCATAATGGAATTGAGCTATGGCAACAATATTTTGTAAATACACACAAAAAAATGCAGTTCATATCACATTAGAAAAATGAGATCAAAGTAAACTTGGAATTTTTTATTAACAAAATATAATCTAAAAATAGCATCCAGTGCTCTGCTTTAATCCACAGTAAAACTGCTAATGTAAACAAAATAGATACTGTAACAAGTATAAAAATGTAGGAAACCTTCTAAGAAAGCTGAAATGTAAGATTTTGTAGAACTCACAAGCATAAACAAAGAGGTGTAAAACCAGGGATTGCTCTGAAAAGTTCATGTACTACACCAGAGGTATCTGACAAGAAAACCCTCAAAGCTACAACTTCACTAAATAAGCTTCTACATGTTTCTGAATCCATGCAAACACTAAGAAGCAGGTTTACAGACACACACAGAGCATGAAATGGAAATTCCTAGCCCTGTATGAAATCCCACACAGCCACTGGCAGACCTTGTGTGAAATGAGTACTGTCTCTTTAAGCTTGAGGACCTGCTACACTTAAGCAGTCTGCAGCCAAGGAAAAGTTCTGAAGTTAAACTCTCAGGAGCAAACATTTTCTACTTGTGAAGTAAACTCTGTTGAAAGACAGCAGACTACGGTCCCACCAGTAAAAACAGGAAAGTTTTCAGCCAGTGACAGCTCTGCCTACAGACGAGGAAAAAAAAAAAAAAAAACTGTCACAGACTCACTTTATTAAACCATATGCTCATTGCCCTGTGAAGAAAGCAGGGTCACTAATTAGTTCATTCTGTGAAAGAAGCCCCTCCTGATCCCGTTGACTTTTGTCCCCCCGGTTAGCTCAAGCTATTTCTGTCATGCAACTTGAAAATCACTGGAGGGAAGAAGATCGCCATAACAACCGCTGAAATGATCTTGTGGAATGTGTCTAGTGGCACTGGAATAACCTGAATATGTGCTCCAGATGTGTCGGCTGTCACGGAAAAAGTAAACACATCTGATGGACAACGTATGACTGGATGGCCTCACGGTTGACTCCAGAGAGTTGGGATGGAGGGGAGGGAAAGGAGGCAGGGAAATGGAGTCAAGGGCCAGGCAAGAGTCACCCTGTGGACCTGTGCAGCCTGGCAGGCTGAGAAGGGTGAGGACTGGGCTTGATTGTTCCATTTCTGTCCCTCCTCTGAGTGGCCTCTGTGGGACTGCGGCAGCCTCTGTGCATTTCTGTCTGGCACAGACTTGTGAGCTTTTGGGAGCAAACTGAAATATGAACTTCTAGGAGGAGGGGGAGAGGAAGAGGGGTTTCATGATGCTTGCTTCCTAAAGCTTGTGTGTCAATAGATGGTTTTATTTTTTTCAAGGCATTCTGCTTCTACATTCCCAGTCCCTTTTCACAGAAATAACTTGGCGTGTCGCCTTCACTACACTATAAAGCAACACATTTATCACGTTGCTGAAAAAGGCAAGCTTGAAGTTCAGCTGTATTTCCAAAAGTTGGGCTTAGCTTGCCCCCCAAACATAGACAGGCACTCACTTTACCTACCTTTTTCAACATCACTTCTAGTAGGTAATAAATAATATCTATTTACAGTTGTCAGCAGCATGAACCAGTATTGCTAAGGAAAAGAAATCTTAAGGAAATAATCTGGATTATGATTATTATGATTAGGGTTCCTTTCCTATCCCTTAATTTATATATATAGATAAAATATATATAATATATATATATATATGATGCAGCTGATCAACAGTTAAGAATATATATCTAATGGGCCATTTTTTTCTTTGAGCTTTATGATCCTGATCTAAAAAGCTGTCATTATCACGCATATACACAAAATCTGCAAAGAGAAACATGCACCTGTATGAGGCACTTATGAAGGTACCATAAATTGCAAAATAGCATGCCCAAGCTGAAACTGTGGCATCACAAGACCAGTACAACATAGCACTAAGCAAGTGTTCTGCCATAATTTTACAGAGGCAGGAGTAAATCCATAGGCAAAATATCAAGAAAAACTGTCTTGAATTTATTCCATACAGTCAAGATTGGCTCAGCCCAAAACTTCAGACAGGAACACACACAACCTCTGCCTTTGGAAGAAGTACTCTGTGTTCAGGCACTCTGGGGCTGGATAAAGAAAACTTACAGCTGGGGCCAATTTCTGCTAAACTCAAGTGAAATTTAACATGTCATAGGAATTCCTCCATACATTCCATAATAAAAAGAGAGAAAGAGAATATAAAAAAAAATCTTATGTTAAAAACTTTACAGGAGCGTTCCAAAATACAGTCATAAATTGGATCCACATGATCTTTTAAAAAATAGTTTATCTATTTGTTTGCTAAAACATTTTAAAATATTCAAGTATTGCAAGTCAATAATTTTATAATTATGCCTCAAATTGGAATTTACAAAACCCGTGCATGTTGCCAGTTCCCTTACTGCTTCATCTATCTGGGTTTGTAATCTCTCAGACAATCTAAATCTGGAAAAGCAAGTGTCAACCCCCTCCTCCAAAAAACACATAACAGAAATTTTATTACAAACCTATAGGAAACAGAATTTAGTTAATTAGAGATAACTGCACCTACAAAGTGCTTAACTGCAAACAATTTACAGGGCTTGTTTGGTTAAAAATTAACCAGGCTTCAAATCCGACATTTAATTAACTGGAGAGAGAAGATCACATGGTGGCACTTCCCAAGATGGCTGACATGAACAGTTGTAAAAATTTTGTAATTGCCTTTTTTTTGAGTGAGATATCAGCAAATTTAAGACAAAGAAACATTACCAGTCGACAATAACGAAAGTCATGATGGACTAGTCTTGATAAGCAGCAAAATAGTAAGTCTTCAGCAGGGTTCCCTTTTTCCATATTTAGACATAGTTTAACAGCATTACCCTGACAACCAAAGACTAATCATCTGGAGAGATGTGTGGCAGGAAGACAAAGTTGCATCACTGCTGATCTCTCCACATAATCTTCCATGCAAGGGGACCTCACTGGGAAAGGACTGCAGAAGCCAAAAATTCATCTTTCATAGGAAACTCTTTGCCTTCCAAGCAAATACAGCAAAATGTAACACTGCCAAACAGCAAGCCAAGCAATGTAAAAGAACACAGACTTCAAACAGTTAATGACTATCAGAGAAAAAACATGTAACAAGAACAACTAAAAATTAAATCTGTCTTATGACTTTTTTAGCCAGTATGTTTAACATTAAATTATAATCATGGTAACAAAACCTTAAGGCCCTAGATACCATGCAGCACTAATGGGTCAGACTCCTGTACTCTGTAAGCTAGGAATGAACCACATCATTTTTCATATAATCAGAAGCATCGGATTCTAAGCATGGAATTTTTCTTCACTTAGGACCTACATTCAGTACAACAGTTAAAGTACTCTTAGTTACACCACATAGTTCTACTGCTTATGATCAGAGAATTGTTATGCTTGGTAGGAATGGGGCTATGCTTAAACTTGGAGTGTCTACTCCAATGATTGACTGAACCAAGTCCTAAGTGAGAACTTGTATTGTTGCAAAACATGCCTCCACAAACCTTTGTGCTTACATGCATCTGGCTGCACACATACCCTAACATCAAAATGGTTACAGAACAAAAAAAATACATTTTAACTGGGGAACAAATTAGATGCCCTCCATGTTAATTGGTGTGGGCAACTAATCCATCAATCACTTAGTTAAAAAATTACTCAGAAGTCAAGCAAAAAAGCCCCAAACAATTCACATATACCACCACCACAAAACAGTTAACAGTTCATAAAAGCTCAATCTTAAAAATAAGCATAATGGAAAAGTAAAAAATTAACACATCTTATTTTGAAGCAAAGTACTGTCATATCGTCTTCCTCAACTGTGCAAAGGTAGGTGTCAAGGTGTTGGCAACAGGCAGGCTGCAGGGGTGGCCACTGTGAGCAGAGGCCAGGGGCTGCCATGATGGACATAGCCAGCTCCAGTGGACCCACTGCAGGACACAGTTGAGCCTCTCAGCCAAGATGGTGGATCCTCAGGGAAAACATATTTAAGAAAGGGGAAAACACACTGAACAGAGAGAGGAGGAGGGGAAAAAGACTAAGAAAAAGTAGTGTGAACACCACATTCAAAGAAGGAGGTGGAGGAGGTACTCCAGGTGCCAGGTCACCCTGCAGGCCATAGAGAGAACAGTGCTGGAACAGATGTCCACAATGCAGCCTGTGGAGGACACCAAACCAGAGCAGATGGATATTCCTTGAAGGAACTGTGGCCCAGAGAGAGCCCAGATTGGAGCAGATTTTTCCTGAAGTTCTGCTGCCCATGAAAGGATCCGTGCTGGAGCAGGGAAAAAGTGTGAGGAGGAAGGAGTAGCAGAAAGAAGCTGTTACGGACTGACTATAAACCTCCAACTCCACGTTCCCCTGCACTGCTTGGAGGGAGTAGAAGAGTGAGGAGTGAAGGAGTAAGTGAGCAGCTGGGTAGGAGTTTGGCCCTTAGCCGATGTTAACTTATCAGATCAACCAATGTAATAACCACCTCATGGACGGAACACAGGACAAGGAAAGTGCAAGGTATCGTTTTGCAGTTGGGCTACTTAGTCCTTCATAAACAATTCACAGAACCCATCTATCTAGGTTTCATTGTTTTGACTAAGCATTTCTCAATATCCAGCACAATCATTATTGGCAATCATTTCTGCCTATAACAAGCAATGGAAAAGTCTTTTACTTAGTGAAACAGCATTAATATAAACAAATGTTTCTGAGTAACTTTAAGACCCAGTCCCAGACTGTTAACTTACTTTCTGTCACATGTCAACATGTTTGGGTAACTCCAAGAACAGCCATCTTCTTCACAAAACTAAGGTTCATTACTCAAAACTAATTTTCTAAGCATTTTCACCTAACTGAAGGTAGTTTTCAGATAATGTATAGAATTCTAGGAAGAATTTCAGTTGCTTTGTAAAACATTCTGTGGACAACCTACCTTTTTTTCCTCTGTCTGGTTTTGGCACACTTATATTTACTGTTCAAAACAATCATAAAGACTGGCTGTCCAAAGTTTACTTAGGACAGCAGAGTAAGAGAAATCATGCTTCAAAGAAACCACCTATTTTAATCAAGTGTTCAGAAGAAGCACTTGAACATGCATTTGTACTGTTGGACTATTTAGTTGTTGGACTGCTTTGTTTTTGATTCACTCTGATTCAAACTCTACCCTTTTACTCAAACCAATGAAGACACTTGCTCTTGCCTGCACCTGTTGAATTTACTATGGTTCATTTCCCACTGATACAAATATTAAGACTTCAGGGAAGCACTTTTTAATTAAAAATAAATCTATTAAATATTCTGTGTCACTAATTTGGTTTGTTCGTGCTGCCTCTTGCTTACAGACACCTGAAATTTGCTCATCTCTCCCTCACAGCTCATCATTTATCAGAAGGGATGCAGCTGCAGTTCAAGCACTCCAAAATACTAAATATGAACAAGACATATCATAGTCCTCTGCAGATCTTCAGAGTAAGTCTGATCACTCATGGAACCAGATGTTTTGTTATCTCCAAATTAGGCACGGACTTCATTTCGCACTGGGGAAGGGCTTCATCTTACCATCTATCATGTTTCTGGAATCCTTCCTTTCCAGGCCAGACAGCACCAATCATATTTCTGAGTCTGCCCACAACTAAATCTCTGTTACCGTATCACAGGTTTGGCAGGCATTTGTGGGAATCAGAAAGGGGAACAAGTATTAATGAATCAGACCCACACTCTCCTGTTGAGAGACTACTGATACAGTACTGATGGTAATGATATGCATGAAATAACATACTTTTCTTTTACGAAAGCATAACCTTCTTGTGTATGATTCTGGATAAAAACCTATCCTATTAGCTTCAACAAGGCTCTTGAAAAATGAGGGAAATACAAATGTGACAAGGGAAAATCAAAAAAAGTTACTTTCATAACTGTGTCAGACAAGTGTTCATCTGAGTTCTGAATAGTGGTTCTTTAGACCCTTGCAAAGACACTAGAGACCTAGCTCCTAGTGAATACAACTCTTCATCTGCATGGGATTGTTTCCCCTTAATACAATCAGAGCAAATGAAAACCAGATGCTGGGGGTCTGGTTTGATGGGATTTTGTTTTTAGGGATTTTTGCACAACAAAATCATTCAACTTTGTGGAGCTTAAAAATGCTCTCTGTCTTCCCAAGAGACATAAAACTCAGTAAAATGTTGCATACTAGCAAAAGACAACAGCACTGCCATACATACAGGTCTTTGAGTTTTTCCATCCAGTTTTCTTCATGTACATTAGATGCAGATATTATATGCTGTGGTATTTATACACAGTATACACACAATGATAAGTAATATGTCATCAAACAGGATGTTTTACTAATTTTTTGTATGTGTTATAAATCACTGAAAAAGCTATAATAAACTTGCTTTGAAAATTGAATCAATAAAGGAAGTAAAATGTAAAGAAATATAAGTTACCTTCAAACAGGATGCTGACACATAGAAGTTTTCTCTTTGTGTATCAAATGTTCAGAAGCTTAAAACTGAGACAATGGATGATGGAGAGAAACGAGCAACAGACTGACTGACTAACAGTAAAACACATCTATTTTTGTTCATACTATATTCACAAGGCTAGTGCTGGAAAACCACCTTTGGTTCTTCTAAGCTCATAACTTGAGAACTAAGACATGGAATATGGCGACAACTCAAAAGTCAATCTCATTTCTCATAGGTTAATCCATTTCTGTATTGTTTACACATGCTCACCTCAAAATCAAACCATATTTTTGCAATTTAAACTGAGTTCTCTTTTTCCACAGAAGATCTTGCCTTACTCTCCCATAAGAAAAGCTACTGTAGAAGAAATGGCAGTTACTGCACTGCTTACCAATTATCATTACAGTAGCTAAAAGAACAAAAAACTTGGTATTCTTTATCACAGTAATGGATATTATGAACTCTTTGGTTTTATAATCTAAACAACTGACTAATGTAACAGTGTTATAGTCTACCACATTAACAATGACAATGCTGGTTACATGTTGAGCTGCATGTCACAGAGAACACCACCAGCCAAACTTCCTTCTGTTACCATGTGTTTTTTTCACATGGAAGAAAAGTGATTTCCCTTCCAGGCAGCATTTCTCTACTTATTTTAGATAATTTAGTAGTTTTATGTTCCTGTCAACTAGCAATTGGTTTACTTACACAATGGTTTATGTTGCTGTCAAATTACATTTACTTTATCGATACTGCTATTAACTGTCTCATTCTCCTTTAATGGACTGATCAACTTACATTCTGATTCTCTATACAAAAACCTCAATATACACTGATTGCCAGGACTTGCAAATGCCAGGACTGAGAAAACCTCTCTCAGATCCGTGGGCAAGTAGGAATCACTTTCAGTCAAGGGTCACTAACTTCTAAGAAATCGAGAGCTTGTACTTCAACTTTTAGTCCTTGTAGCATGACAGGCCTCTCAAACACAGAATGAATGGAACCGATGCAGAATCTATCTGATGCTTCGGACTGATAGCTCCATGGCCCTCTGCTACTGCTTGTAGTTTTGTTTTCCTTGACAACTAAGATTTCTTTGACCAGAACTGAAAACTGAAGTCAACTTCTCTCTGCTACTCCTCTGGAAGCCTTCAGATAAGGTTCCCTGACCAAAGACGATGGACTTAAAAAATCAGAAACTTAGGGAGAAGCGGAAAACCATAAATATCTCATCTGGCTGTAAGAAGGCTAAAACAGTCACATCCAGAGTCACTGAAGGATAGGGACAAAACTGGCTTCTTCCTTTACAGCAAACAAAGGAAAGAAGAAAAAAAAAAAAAAAAAATCAGTGAGGAGAAGAACAACAGATACAGAAGACAAATTCCCTAGACTGTGGTATAGGAAAATACTCAGCCTCCTTTCTTCCCCAGTGGCTCAGTAAGATGTGCTTGTTTCTCAGACAACTCTTATCTCCAAATTTCACATCACTAGAATAGCTGGCTTAGTTACCTGTGAAGTGTTTCAAAGCCATGTGTGAGTGGAGACTTGTAAAACCGGAAGAAAAAAAAGAATAGAATGGCTTAAGTTCAAACAAGGTAAGTATTTTAGAACACCCTGTACATAAAGTGTGCTCTTTTGTATTGGTAAATAATCCTGTATTTTTCCGATGAAATTAGGGTACTAGATTTTTTCGTATCTCTGAAAAAGAAAATTGAAGTTTAAAAATCACTTGAAGGTCTTACATGCAGTACACTCATCTTTCTTAGCAAGCAATATTACCTCAGTTCTGAAACCATATAAAACTGGAATGTAGGACAGCATTATACTTCCCCTGGTCAGACTGACCCCTGAACATTCTAAGAAATGCCTATTGTGGAGAGGAAAGTGGAAAATAAAATTGCCTGATGAGTCACTGGAACAGCTTCAAAAATAAATTTTGTTGTAAAAAACTTTTGAAGTGATTAATACACATTAATTGTGAAGATGCCACAAAGTAACAAACTCAATTGACAAAATCATGCTGCTTTCTGAACACAGGAACAGAACTAACAGATAACAAAGAAACTTATATAATCAGTAATTTATCTAAGAAACCTTTAATTGGAAAAGAAAAAAATACCTGAAGTTTCACATAATAAGAGACAAGCACTTATTTCCTTATCAAACAAATGAAAAAATCTGTTTCCCTGTAAAACTATCATCATTATCATAGATGTATCCATTCTTTTTCTATTTCATCTAAAAATTTAAATATGCCTTTAGGAGAAAACCAAGCACTACAGCTGTAGTTTCAGTAAAAGAATGATACATGCTTTGTGAAAGTAACAGTT
This sequence comes from Falco rusticolus, assembly GCF_015220075.1. Taxonomy (NCBI): domain Eukaryota; kingdom Metazoa; phylum Chordata; class Aves; order Falconiformes; family Falconidae; genus Falco; species Falco rusticolus. The sequence goes on along the minus strand of NC_051210.1, from coordinate 49,380,487 downwards.
TTTAATGCACAACAGCAAGTAGCCATGCAAGTCCTGTGAAAATGCAGTCTTCTAACTCAACAAAGACCAAAATCAGAACACATTCTGACAATACTGTAATCTATCGTTTGCATTAAATGCTCAGTCCTAAGACTTTAATTGCCACAAGACGTGAAGCTCTGAGACTTAACACGGGCAAAGTGTTCATTCAGCAGGCATGGACAAGGAACACATATTTTATACATGCTGGTGCGCATAAGTCATTGTTTGCTAGCCTAGCTGTGAACACGCAAAGTAAGTCTTTACACATAACCACAAGGCTCCTTCTCTCTTCCTAGAAAATCTGTAGAGATATATATATATATGTATATATATATACTCACAAAACACAAGCAAAAGATGGTGCAAAGAAAAAGGTGAGGGTTACTTTTCCCTAAAACTCTTCCATGCTTTTTTCCAGATCAAAATGCCAGTCTCTCAGTTTTTTTCTTTTCTTTTGTTAAAGTAAGGAACTGAAAACAACATTGCAGCCAAGCAGGACTTAGCCAGACACTGTGCACAGACACATTTTTGGGAAGTTTTGAACCACCAAACAAAATTTGGAGAAAGACAGTAGGGCAACAAGAGGTCTTCATTTCAAGTGGAGACAACAAACGCTTCAGAACACTGTGGTTGAAGAGAAGTAGGTTATAATTACTATGCATGCAGAGGTACAGTTCAGAAATACCCACTCCTCAAGTTTAACACAAACACAAAGATGTCAAGAAACAATCATGAGATGATGCACGTAAAATAGTAATATCTGTTTACAAATTCAAGTTGCTGCTTGGTGAAAACTTGATTTCTGTAACATATCCCCAAGATACAATCTAATACTAAAACTTTTCCTGCGGTAGGTCTACTTTCCAATTACTAGAAGTAAGCATACAAGGTATATAATTAGTTACGACACTGGGACAGGCATACATGTTTCAACACAGACAGAACTCTGAACAAACTTTTTGGCAGTATATGACAGAAGACTAAATTGAAAGCTCAAAGGCAGGGGCATACTGTATTATAGAAAAAAAAAAACACCCAACCAACCCTCTAACTTAAAGAGTTCTCACACTAGATGATTTTTAAAGGTATGAGCATATTCAGGTTCATAAGCTGGAGAAAAAAAAATATTGCCCTGCAGCACCACAATGGGCTATATTACAAATTAAGAATAAGAAACTCAATCCTTTGAATGGTTTCTTTTCTTTAGTGAAAGGGTGTAATTCTTCCCTAAAGACTACATTATGACAAAACATTTATACAAATCAAAGATTTCTTTAATGACTCTGGGCATGGGATCTTAAATCTGGGATGAAACACCAAATTCTATCAATTCTAAAATAAATTAGGCAAGGATTATACAAGTAGTACTTATCTTGGCATTAGAAAAAAAAGGAACATTAGTGTCAAAGACGTATCATCAACATGCCTTCAACCAATAGTCCCTGGAAGGGCCTTTAGGACTAAACTCAGAATAAGTGAACTCTGAGCAGTTCAATCAGGTATCTAGTTTCTAAACATTTTCATTTAAGTAACCAACAAGACACCAAATGAGATATAATGGGAATGTCCATAAGGATTAACCTTATGGATGTCTTGTTTCATTCTATAGGAAGAATTAGACTCCAACTAGTTTAAATAAGCTTTCTCAGATGTTTGAAAAGGTGTCCCTTGCTCTGCCATCTTCCCTACAAAGAAATACTTTTAATGTCATTTTTTCAACAGGAAGTCCCATGATCACAGTTTTCTGTAACAGAAAACACTGAATCTGTCTGTGTAAATGGAATTCTGAGTACACAGATTTGTAGGGCAACTATCTTGGGAAGTACACCTTAAGTTAAAATCATCACAATTAACAGCCTTTTTCAGGCTGAAATTAATGAAGCTAATATTTGCCTAACACACAGTAGTATGTTTATAAGGTTTTCAAGTGTTTAGAAAACAGCTTACATATTCTTGATACACAAACAAACCAGATACTTCAATCTTTATACCTATCTTATAAAAGCTAACAGCATAACTTCTTGAATTTCACACTCTTAGACAAAATTAAAGCAAAAAATACACTGCCTTTCCAAAACGAGTATGCTACCTCCATCAGTTTAGCTAATGTTACTTACAGAGTAACATTATACATATAACATACAGTAACATATAGCACTGCTGGCAGAAATATTTCTTCTGTTATCATATGCCATGTCCCACTGTGGCGGGCTGACCTTGGCTGGACACCACGTGCCCACCAAGCTGCTCTATCACTTGCCTCCGCAGCAGAATGGGGGGGAGAAAGTAAGATGGAAAAAAACCCTTGTGGGTCAAGATAAAGGCAGTTTAATGAAACAATAGCAAAAATTGTGTGCACAAAAGTGAAGGGAAACAAAAGATATTATTCTCCACTTCCCATCAGCAGGTGATGTTTGGCCACTTCCTGGGAAGCAGGGCTTCAGCATGTGTAGTGGTTGCTCCAGAAGACAAACGTAAAAATAATGAATGCCCCCACCCCCCCCGCCCTTCTTTGTCTTAGCTTTTATATCTGAGCATACATCAAATGGTATGGAATATCCCATTGGCCACTTGGGCTCAGCTGTCCTGCCAGTGTCCCCTCCCAAGATCTTGCCCACCCCCAGCCTACTGGGGAGGTTGGAGAGGCAGCCCTGATGCTGTGCAGCGCTGCTCAGCAGTAGCCAAAACACTGGTGTGTTATGAGCACCTTTCCAGCTACTGATACAAGCACAGCGCTGTGAGGGCTGCTATGGGGCTCAGCCAGACCAAATACACCCATCAACAAAATCTGACAACTCTCTTTTTTCTCCTTCAGATACTTAACAAAAAACATGGCTCTTGCCAGACACTTGGAAAAAGTGGGCCTCCGTATGAGGGAAGAAATAAAATTTTCAAAGACAGGGCTTACCATGAAGAACACAAAGTACCAGTTATTTGCCTAGTCCTTCTTAAGCTGAAAGAGTTAAGCATTTTCGTTGATTACAACTGTGGTAATAGTGCTAACATGGCACTTATGATTATTCTGTTAAAACCCATACCTTTACCATCACCCCAGAAGCAGTCTGGCTAATAACCTGCATAGTAGATGCGTGGGTTACATTCAGCATTAGTTCAGTTCATCAACACAGCAGGAACAAAAATAACCTGATCTTGGGGAAGAAAGAAAAAAGTTAACAGCATCTGAATACACCTCAAAAATATCAACACGTGTTAGCCTTGTCTAAATTGTGCCTGCTCCTACTCTGTCAGTTTCACAAACACAATACATTTAGAAAACTAACTTCACCTAAAGAGACTTCATCTTGCATACTTTGTGGGGCATTGATCCTGAGCGCAAAAGGCACTTTGCATTTCAAGATCTGTAAGTAAGTGTAATGCTAATATGAATAACTATGAAGATAATACAATTCAGTGCACTCCAGAGCTACAATCCATCTCAGAACAACAAATAATCATACAAAGTACTGCACTGATCAATCAGAACAAGTTTTTGCCAATAAAGGTTGGACCAGATGATCCCTGAGGTCCCTTCCAACCTGGTACTCTGTGATCCTGTGAGTCTGTGAAGTTTATCCATAGATTTTGCTCTATTTAAGACATAATTTGAGAACTTTACAGTATACCACAGAATTAAATTATTACCAACATTTCCATCCTTCTCAATCAACATATGACTACATGTACAGATGATGATACTATGCAGACTGCGTATTTACTGATATGTATTCAGTTATGGTTTATTTTAACTCTGCAACTATCCCTTACAAAAAACCTGCGCCCCTCTTTCAGTTCTTACAAGTCACTACTCTAAGAGGATGACTGGACTTCTTTTCCAGACGTTTTTTCCCTCAGTTCTATGAGATCTTGGATAATTAGCATGGTGACTTAGAGACTATTCATGGAGTGGCTGTCTAGCATCAGACATTTAAAAAATCTGTTGAATATATATAATGATTCAAGTTCCCATGATCCCTTCAGAGCAAAGTGTTAATACCACGACCTTACCATTTTCCAGCTCTGGTAGTGGGCTAGACATTAAGCTTATGAATGCCAAAGGCAAAACACCCGTAAATACAAAAAAGTGACCATGAGGGGAAGATGATACAGATTCACAGTGGATCGATTAGCCTGCAGCACATCATGTAGCTTTAACAACCCTAAAACTGAGATCAAGACCAAGGGTCCTCAAACTATGGCCTGCAGGCCGGATATGGCCCCCCAGGGTCCTCAATCTGGCTCCCGGTATTTACAGAACCCCCCGCCCCCACCCCCACCCCCCCCGCGGGGGGTTGGGGAAACCAAGCAGCCGCAGATGGCTGCTGGTTAAAAAGTTTGAGGACCCCTGATCAAGACAGTGCAAATTAGCTGACAAGCTGTAAATTCCTGTTAAAGGTTAAATTGCAGTAAAGATCTTTTGGTAGGTATATTCACAAGAATCAGGAACTTAAATGTTTTTTTGAAGTCAGTGTGAGATCTGGTACTGACTGCTTTGATGAGAGAGGACCTATTCCATCAGCTCATTCTAAATAAACTGCAAATGAAGTTAGTTTACTCCATCCTGAACTGCCACACATATCCCATGTTTCTATTTGAGAAAGGTCCTACAATGCTATCTGGCTTTGGGCTGTGATTAGTTTGTAACATATTTTCTTGACATCTTGGGATGATACTTCAATATGCTAGCTAACTGACAGATTTGTAAGCACCAAAGGCCAGCAATAAATACAGTGCCAAGCCTCTAACAACACCCATTACTTCCAGTGAAACTATCTAATGCCTCAAATGCACCAACTTCTACCTTGCCTTAAATGGAGTTAAACAGTACCTGTGTCTTGTTCACATGGGACTCAGCAATTCTGCATACCTGTCTCAGTGACTGACAACACTGCAATTACAGGAATGGTAGTAAGAGAAGTTACCTGCTAAGTAACATGACTTAATTTCAACTGAGCTTCCATTAACCTTTACATAATTTATGAACTCTTCCTATACTTTTGCCCACTGTGGCACCACATTTTGCAAACACCTGATATTTCCCATTATTTTATGAGTAGCCTCAGTTACAGTTACTCTCCCAACTAGGAACAGCAGGTTCGTAAAATCCTTATAATCCTGAAACTTTTTCCACAGGAAATACAAAGATTCTATAACAAGAACTAAGCCTGCACATTGTGACAATGTACCCAGGAAAATATAATCACAATATGCTTCAATGTACACTGTAACAGCAATAGAACCCAAGATAAATGGACTGAAGATGCTCTTTTGCAATCAAATGAAATGCCAGACCATTTTTGGTCATTCTTCTTTTATAACATATGAAAAAAAGCATAGTGTCATACTGTCCAGGTTTTAGCTGGGCTACAGTCAACTTCTCAGTAGCTGGTGCAGTGCTGTGGTTTGGATTTGGTGTGAGAACAATGTTGATAGCGCACAATGTTTTTAGTTGTTGCTGGGTAATGCTTATACTAAGTCAAGTACTTCACATGCAGTTTCTCAGGCACTGCCAGCGAGAGGGCTGGAAGGGCACAAGAAATTAGGAGGGGACGCAGCCAGGACAGCTGATCCCAACTGGCCAAAGCGCTATTCCATACCATATGACATCACACTGAGTATATAAACTGGGGGAATAAGAAGGAAAGGCAGGTTGTTCAGAGTGATGGTGTTTTGTCTTATCCATTACACTTGATGGAATCCTGCCTTCCTGGAGGTGGCTGAACACCTGCCCGTCAATGAGAACAGGTGAATGAATTATTTTGTTTTGCTTTATTTCCACACACAGCTTTTTTTTTTTCTCTATTAAACTGTCTATATCTCAACTCATGAATTTTCTCACTTTTACCCTTCTGATTCTCTCCCCCAGCCCACTGGGGGTGGGAATGAGTGAGTGGCTGTGTGGTGCTTAGTTGCCTGATGGGGTTAAACCATGACACATCTTTCATGTAATACAGTCATCATAAATGGAAAGCTACCCCTAATTTAGGAAAAAAATACAGGGATTCTTCTACAAATACAATCCTATACTGCTTTTCCAGGGAAAATATCTGCAAGAGCTGGCATGGTCATCTTCAGTTCCCAGAATTAGAGTGATATCAGAGGCTTCGTTGTTAGCAGGACTCATCATTATCATTACTGTAATATATTTATGACACATAGTCACAACACTGGATTTGTTTTAAGTAGTGCTTATGGAAACATATTCAAATCACAGAATAAGGTAATACATTTCTCAAAGAAAACATCGCAGATTGTATGAGAATGTCAAGAAAGAGGCTTTACATTATGCAGAAGAGGTAAGAAAGCTGAAGAACAACAGAGTAAAGAAACACAAAACTCCAAACAGAAACCAGTGTTTCCTAAAATGTTCTAAGATTAAAGGGAAGAAGAATATTTGGTTTCCTTTCTAGCAGTGCACTAATTTTCACAGAGATCTTTTAGGACTGATCTCTATCTTATTGTTACTCAAGAAACGTAACTGTCCAAAAGGCCTTCCTGGTAAGAAAAATGCCTTTCAGAAAAACCTTTAGGCATATATACATACATCTCTCTCTCTCTATGTATATATGTGCACATGTATACATGTGCATGTATGTATGAACTACGTGTGTACTATGAATGTAGGTATATGCATGTGTGTGTATGTTATACCTGCATGTCAATGCACTTACGAAGACATAGATACTAGGTATGCATATACTGTAATATAGTGTATAAATACATACATACACACAGAGGAAAGCTGCAGCGGAATTTCTAAAAGTTATTTTTCTTCTACTACATCAGTAGTTCATCTCCCCATACATCCCACTGATACATTTTTTAAAAAGCACAGTTAATCAAAATAATTTTGCCATATGTCAAACAAAAGGAACATGCATATTTTGTTTGCTATGAGGCTAAGTTTGTGTAGCTTTGTTACAAACTTACCACCACAAGAGCAAAAACAATCCTGAAAACCAACTATGTTTAAAAAGAAGTCTGAAGGTGAATAGCTGTATCACTCACACCTTTGAGGCTTAAATCCATAAAGCTGAGGACAAGAGCAGTTCTCTTGACTTCAACAGCCAGAGAATTTCTCTCTTGCAACCGTTCAGTCTACTGTGATTAGATTCTTCATGGGTCTGGCAACAGCTGCATGAGAAGAGTGATTTTTTTGACGTTCAGTGTTTGACAGTGGGAAGACAGTAACTGCCTGTATGTACCACAAGTTTATCTAACATGATCACAAATCCTCTGTATAGCCCAGTGACTTCCAAATGCTGCACAGAATTCACACATTATGCAAAACTCACCACACCACACTGCCCACACCTGTGAACCATTTAACAGGAAAAGGGCTATGAAATTCCACACACAAGTAACATGAGGGACAAGAAAGGTGTGCAGCGTACGAAAAAGGCAAGCCTCTTGCCCTGCTGCTATGGTGACTAGAAATACAAGCCTGTTCAAGCTCTTTCAACATCATACATCAACCTCACCCACCTCCCTCCCTGCCTTCACCAGCATCACAGAGACTTTTTCCTCTTATTTTTAATCAAAAGAATACTACTAGAGTATTCATGAATGCTATCAATGAGCAGGAGATGGCAAAGCACTTCTTACTGCTTTCTGACCCACAGGCCAAACCATGAAGGGCCAAGTAGCTCACTCCCATTCTTGCTGCCCTCATACTGCCAACAGCAGTCCAAGAAGCAACAAAAAAGGATGCATATCTGCATCCTCTCTGAGTGTCCACTCATCAACCAAAGAACTTCTTGCTTATGGAATAATAATTTGATATCACAAATCATTTATATATACCAGCTGTTAAATCAGATTCACCACTGATATGCATAGTACAAGTTATGTGGATAAGACGAAATAGAGAAGACTCTAACTTACTCAAGAAACTGCAAAAAACTGCATTTTGGCAAAAAAATGGCAAAAGTTTAAAAAGCAGCACAGTTTAAGTAAAGGAGTAGAAACCTTTACATCACAAATCACTTACCTGCTATTGCTTCCTGTTCCTACTTAACTTTCTTGCTGTCTTAGCATGTGAATTATATCAGCTTAGATTTAAATTCCCTTAGAAGCCTTTAGTTATATAACATAGGCAATTTCACACATTGCTTTTTAGTATTTGCACCAAAGTGTGGAGAAAATCTTAATGCCACTTTGTGTACTGAAGAACATAAATTCCTCAGCCTCTTCACATTGTTTTTATAATCACTTAGCCAACTGGCTTGTAGTGTCATTTATTTTTATGATCATATTGTTCGGGACATCAGAAACAAGGTATCTTCAAAAGCCAACTCAAAATACAACTGCGAACTGAAATGTGGTCATAGCCTAGCATAGAAGTAAGCTGTAAGTTTTCACTATAACTTTAGTATTTGCTAATTTTTACTAATTCTTAATATCTTCAGCCAAACAGCAAAACATTTTCCATGATGCTCTCTAGGATTCTGTACAGCATCTCAGTTTGGAAAGTTAAGTATTAGCAGTAGGTTTTTGAAACATGTAATTGGCATCAGATCAGTATAAAAGCACTAGCCAACTGTACTGTAGACTGTAAGTTACTGTACATAATAACTTCAAACATACAGATGGGGTATATGCCCATTTGATTAGTACTAGGAACATACTGGTAACTTCAAAGTGAGGTGAGTAACAAAACCTTTCTTTAATACTGGCACACTGCCACAACAAAGTCAATGGAGTTAGACCAGTAAGAGTCTATCAAATCAACTACAAAAGTAATTACCTAGCAATGAAAACTGGAATGTTTTAACAATAAAGGGAAAAAAATGCATTTTCTGGGGAATATTTCCCTTCATTCAAAAATGGGACTAATCAGGACTTCCAGATTAATTTACCTTAAATTTATTATACCTCAATTCAATTTTGAAGTGGTTTTATTGCAAAAATTACCAGGCTAGTTGCAGTAAAGAGAAGTGGTTCATCATGCTGAGCACATCTTTCTAAATGTCAAATGCTACATTTCAACAGGAAAATTTATTTGATTCCTAACTGGCCCTTTCATCTTTGATTTAGAAACCATGTAGTAAGTTTTAGATTCATCAAAGCTAATATCAGTCTAGTAATGAAAGGATGTTTTAAACTAAGGGCACTACTACATTTGTTCTAGCTCATGTCTGAAGATTTTGTTCCATTTAAGTATTTGTCTAATTCAAATCACAAAATACAACATCTTCTCTTTTAATTTGCGGAAAGTGGAATTCAGTATCAGCATTACAAATGTTTCCAGTGTTTGACTAACAAAAATAGAAAACCATTTTTGCTGAATTTTTTCTCAAACACAATTTTCTTTGGAAACACTTGTTCCTGCAATCAACTACTATATTTCTGGGCACTTTGGCTTCAAAGTTCTGAACTAAAGCTAAAAAGGTACAGCCATGCTTCACTTTTTTTGTACCAAAAATGTAAAGAATAACTTAAAAGCCCAGAATTCCTATTAATAAATTATAACCAATCACTTTTTGAAGATGTCAATCTAAATAGTGCATCTGAAACAAGGAATTTGTAAGGATTTTCCTGTAGCCCAATAGATGTATCATCTTCAACTTTCTCTTAGCATGCTATATGGAAAGTGAAAAGGAGGTGACCAGACTTTACTCAACAGTTTCACGTAACACTTAACTCCCAACAGCTTTACTCCCACTTTCAACCTTGCTATGAAAAGGACCAACAATAGACCCTTATGCTTTGCACAGACCTAAGGGGAGTTATTAAATTATACTTTAACTATAAATCTATAGGTCTAATTCTATTTTGAACAAAATTCCCTTACTAAAGTCATAGGAACTTAGGTATCATATTGTTATAATACCACTAACAAAAATGTAATTAAGAAGCATTCTAAAAGGTCAACTATTGAGAAATCAGGAATAAGCATGTATTTTTTACTACTGTAAAAACTGAGAGCTCAGAGTTCAGTCACATTTGGTTAATGGAGTAGGTAAGATGGGTTTCACAGGAACATGAGAAGTAAAATGTATGTGAATATTGCACTGGACTAAATTGAAGATGTGCCTCAGCAGAATGAGGAAGCAGTGTCATGACTAATAATTTTGGCTTTCTGGGTGGCAGATGTAGAAGAAACTACTTAGAAGAACCTAGTCATTCTCTGTCAAATTTATGCCGCAGACAAGATTATGTCAATGCTTTTACAACACCAAGAGTGAATTTGAAGATTTGCTAACAGGAGTATTTTTAAATAAATTGTAATTCACATTTGCAGATCTTTTTCAAGTAATTTGGAAGATTTGCAGGTTTTGATCCAAAACCAAGTAAATAGAAAAAATAGTCATAAAGTCAAAAAGAGGACTACTTCAAGTACACTTTATCCTGACAGCTTAAAAAGGGAAAAGCAATACATTTCTTAGTCACAGAACACATTTTTTTCCTTTGTAAATGACACTTAAATGAAAGTAACATGATTGACAAGTACCTCACAAGCAAGCCTTGGCAACACTTAATGTTAAGTCCATTGCTTTGGCGTTTTAAGTAAAATTCCTTCACAACTGCTTGTCTTTGCAATAACTCCTACAAAGCTCATTAGTGCCAGCCTTGGTTTATCCCCCATGTCGTGCATTTATCCCTGGGATGCATTATCAACATGTGGCACATGTCCTTGACATGCACAGAAGAGTTGCACCCCAGGATAGCAGCATGCATGACAATAGTGTTTACTCTTACTCCTTTATGGTTGCTGGGATGTAACCGAGAAATCTAATAACTGTGACAGTAGGCCTTTAGGTTTTTCCTTGCCTTTCCAGACAGTGAAGCTGCACAGACACTAATGAAAGGTTAAATGAATAGGAATAGCTGACAAGAGGTACAATAAAGAAGGGACTTGGTAATCCACAGACACTGAGCAGAGATCCTTGGCTCAAGCAGAGAAAGGACAGCACATCGTCGAGTCACAATATTTAAAACAGCTTGCTATACACAGAGGCTTTTGTGTCTGGGTACATGTCTGGCTTTGGAAAAAAAAAAAAAGATACTGAAAAGACATTTCAGCATGGGGGCACTTTGGCAAATGTCAGGTCACAAAAAGGGAAAAATGTTTTTTGTTTGCTGTTACATCTTTGTATTCAGCATTAAAAAGCATTGACTAAAAGCACAAATCAAAAGTTTCAAAATAATACATATTTGACAAATATGATAAAGTTGCAACACTAATTTAGTGTGATTCCAGCTGACAGCATGAAGGTGGTGTATGCACACTCAGCTTCATTTACAGCTGGTAACAGTCCATAATATGCTTTGCATACTTTCTAAAACTTTCCCCGTAGCTGAAGAATTCTAACAGGCCTAGCTTCTTCAGTTTTATATGCAGCAGAACTGTAGGCGTAACCAATTGTAATACACCGCAACAACATAGCTAAACTTCCAGACAGTATACCAGACCTTGGTGACTTAAAAACTTTTTAGTGGTTAGCTTATGGCATTTTGATTTCTTTTGGCTTTCTTACGAACCAGCATTATGGACATTCTGTTTTTCATAATTATGAAATAACTGCAATGCCCAGCATGTTTTTAAAACGTCTCTAGCTTTTAATAATTTTCTACAAAAATCTAATCTAAAGGATCTCGTAGAACATTTTAACTCCATGAAAAAAATTTTTAAAAGAAGCAGAAATAACTCTCTAAAGTAACAAATTAGAAACAAATCTGATTATCTGAATTTATAGGTTTTTTACATAAAGTATTTCAAGGAGAAGTACTGAAATAGATGCTGCAGATGAAAAGAATTCTCTCTCAAAAACCTTGATTTACCTGGAATAAGAAAAAAAGTATTTGCATATGTATCTGGAGTATAACACATACATATTAATAACATGTGGTGAGAGTACTGTGGAAAGATTCTAAAATGAGATAACCTCTTTGAACAACCACATTAAATTACAGCAGAACTCCTGAGTGTACTAAGACTCTAATAATCAACAAATAAAGGCTTTTACTAGTACAGCACATAATGAGAGCTACTGTGCAACAGAGGAGGCAAATCTGGTAGTTTATCTCACTGGATTGTATCATTTACTTAAATGGTAAATAAGTTTGTCCAAAGTAATGCTTGCAAAAGCTGCCATATAAATATTACACAGCAATTTTGATCAATGCATTTTTAGAACAAATATGCCAGAATTTAGGGGGTACAAAAATGACACAGAATACAAGGTTTAAACAAATGATTTTCGTTAAGTCATGTTAAATGCTTTTCCTCTAAAATAAGTACAAATTCCTGGATAGATTAGAAAGTGATACACATTTCCAAAATGACAGATATAGTCTTACTTGTTTTGTATTTTATAAGGAACTTTTTTTTATTTCCAGGCATGCACATTTTTCTCCAAACACATACCAATAGTGGACATTGAATCAAATTAAATCACTAAATCAAAAGCCCCATGCAAACCTGCAGACTAGAACTCAGGACTCTCATTAAACAATGTTCAGCAAAGAAAAGACTTCAAACTCTGGTGACAGTGTCCAGTGTGCAAAAGCAAAAGGGACAGTGCCAGAAACTCCCATCTTTGAGGGGGGAAAAATATAAATTTTGGTTTTGTTTAAAATCCAATGTTTTACTTGGACTTGTTTTAATGTAATTACTTTGCTGTTGGTCATTTCTGTTTTGCTTGAAATTGACAAGACATGTAGTCAGCCACAAATGACATACATATATGTGTAACACAGAATAAAGCCACCTCAAAGTCTAAGTTCAAGATCTCTGGCTCTGAAAAAAAGCTAGCAATCAGCCCTCCCTTATTCTGAATATTTCCCCACTTCTTCTTATCTATGGCATATCTAATAAAAACATGAAGCTCCCTCTAGCTCTGCAGAGGAGCTTAACTGACCAATGATCCTTTACAGTTCCTTCCCATTTTCAAAAGCAATACTGAGAGCAAGGGAGGTGGTATTTCCCTTACGTAAGTGTTCTTGTTTTTCATTCAGCAGTTTTCAATTCTAAACTTGAAATGACATAGATAATATGTGAGAACATCTGCTATGAAATATGTGAAGTTAAATACTGCTTATTATTGTGCAGCATACTAAAGACCCTCTTAATCATTTCCAACTTACACTTCATTTACCAAAATCTACTTTGAAATCTCACTTGTTTGACAACCTAGCCATGTATGTATTTAAACACACACATGCACGCAAACACACCTCCTGTCCACTTTCCAACTAAGTGCAAGAAAATGTAAAAAAGAATGAGAGATATTACCATAGCCCCATTTTAGAACCCAGATGTTAAGTACAGAGTGTCTTAGTTCAAAATCAATTTGTTTGTATACACTGGTTTTCCAGAAAACCAGTAATGCCAGTGGTAATTTGCTGACTGTATTTTCACCTACCATAATATTTACACATACCATTTGGAATGGCTTTGATTGTTTAATCTCCACTGTATTTCAGTATTGGATACTATGGAATTACAGTTATTTAGCAGGCTATAAATAATGTAGTTGGCATGTGCAATTGATATTTAAAATGTCTTATGACAACTGTAAAAGCCTTATTACAGACTAGCAAATCATTTCTAACAAGCAAGTTCAACTCACAAATACCAAAGCAAACCTGCAGCCCATGCTGCAAGCATGTTTGTTTTATTTAAACACCACACATTTAATGCAGTGTGCAATGGGCCATCCATACAATCTGTAAATAAGAAACAAAGCAAACTTCCAAAGTAATACTGCTATTGCGAAGTTTTCTAAAATGCAACTGAAAAAAAAAAGGGGAGAATTCTGAGTAACAACAGAAAGAATAGCTTACTTTCCCCTCCCCCCTTTAGGAGCTAGTGTCCAATTTCTTCTTTTCTGAACAGCTGTATTATCCAACTTAAGTTGCTCTGCTAATTTCAGTCCCACAAGGACTAACTTGGAAGGCAAAAAAGTACTAGAAAAGATCAATTTGCTGGGAAAGATCAAATGAGAAAACTGTGGGGACAGCACCAGGTCAGAGTGTGAAGAACTAAGCAGACCTGTTCTTCATTAATTTAAGCTCTTTTGGGATGTCACATGCTACCTGTCCACGGGCTTATTGAACCGCCTAACCCTCGTCTCTGTACCATTCTTCTGGGCCCAAGTGAATCATATCCTGCTGCTGACAAATTAGCAGGGGACTGCGGCTGCAACATGAAAGTACTTTTCTTTCTTGTCTAAATCAGGCAGATTTTTGAAAAGACGACACAGCACTGACTCGTGACATGGCAAGATGAAATGAGAGGTCTGGGCTGGTCTTCGAGCTGTGCAGATAAAAGTAATCAAATGACACTCCTGGAATGTAAATTGGCATTCTTGACTGCAGCCATTGCACAACCATGAAACATCTCTGACAGCAAGCAAGATTAGGACAAAATGTTATGTAAAGCACTGAACTCAAAAACTCACTAAAAAATTCAAACTGTAACACTTACATTTTAATATAGCATTAGTCATCTCTGCTTTTGTCTGTTCCTTTACTTTGTTCAGTGTAATCACACAACCGTCTTTTGCAAATACCTCAATAATAAAAATGGAATGTGATTAAAGACATAGATGTGCTCAGTTTTTTCCCCTGAAACACCATGGTGTTGTATTTTTACAAAATAATGTACCAAGGCAGAGTTTTATGTTATATGTGTAAGATGTCTGCTTAAAGGAGCACTTTTACAATATCAAGTCTTAAAAGGAGTTTCAAAATTTGCTCATAACAAATCAAGTTTATTATTTACATTTAGATTTTACTGCATCTAAATTAGGTAAAGATGGATCATTTTAAATATTTACTAAGTAAATTTTAAAATTCATGTGCTCTAGGAATTCAAAGAGGAACATAGATAGAGCTAGATGGTTCATTAATACTGGACAGCTTAAAATGAAACTACTGTGCATCAGACAGCTCATATGCCCCATTAAATTTCAGATTAAAAATTCCTGCAATTTTTAAGGGCAAGCAAAGTTCTACATACTTTTACAGGAACTTGGTATTCTTGTGCAGATCTGCTGATCAGGCTTATTAAATATTACTGTCTGAAATTAACTCAGTAATTAAACTGTGAACATTTGTACTCTGAAACTATGACAAAAACGCTACCCCATTTTCTAATTCCTCTATGGAGATGAGTTATAATACAGAGGGGAAATGGAAGATAATGAAAAACAAAAGCCCACTCCTAGTAAAAAATATTTCAACAACTACTATGCACGGCTAATATACAGGTTAACAAAATAAATATGTAATATCCTGCTTTGATTTCTTCCTTAAAAATAGCTTCAAACCATTTTAACTGCTGGCCAGACATACACACAAAAAGACACTCATTGCCACTTTAATCCTGAGTACACCAGATTATTACAAGAAGTCTTTTGTGCATCAATTTTAGAACAGCTTGACTCTAGGGTAAATGGGAACCATCATAAATCGCATGCTGCTTTCAAAACCACTTTAATTTCTGTCAACGTTACTGTAACCACAGTCCTGAGCACATGCTGCTTTTTCCCCCCTCTTTTTTTTTTTGCCTACATTTGACAGTTGCATCTCCTACACTCCAATGGTGGCTTTGATCACTGAAACAAGACATGTCATGTTAGAGAAGGGAAAAATACAAACCCTCCATCTCAAGCTCTCCTTTCATTCACACCGACATACACTGTATCTATAGTTTGAGTGCTGTATATACATGTATGTATGCACATACAAACATACATGCGTGTACGTGCACATGTGTATATTCAAAGCACACAGATACGTAACATCCCAGGAGTGAGGCGAAAAAAGCAAGGGAGTAGTCCCAGTAACTGAAAATACACCACTTCATCGAATACGGGCTGATTGCTGTTCATCACTAACTGAGGTCAGTCCACTTGTTAACATGAACAGTTACCATTATGCATGTTAAATTTAGCCATGACTCTAAACGTGCTTGTTCATCGTAGCTGTTTAACTTATCTTCACGTCACAACCCAGATAAACGGACTTCAGCCCAATGAGGTCCTCAGTCATTTCGATTTTTAATTTTTGAATTAAGAGGTCATGAAACCCAAGCTCTGCTTTGCAAAATCCCTGCTGTAAAGGAGACATGCATTTGCACAGCACATGAAATAAGCAGCAAAAACTGGCTAAAAGTTGTTTTTTGGGGGCTCCCCCTTCCCTTTTACAGCTAGGGCATCAGCATAACTCTGCAAGTTCTCCTAACATTCGCTGACGAGAGAGGTGCAAACTGCAAGCACATGCACAACAAAAAGAGTTACAGAGGGAAAGGTGGATTTACACGTCTGTCTCCCTGCCGCAGGCGTTGTTTCACACGCAAACACACAGCTCCTACCCCCGCTCTCAAAGGTTACCTTTACATTGTGTGCAAACCTTACTTATTTCCGAGCAGAAGGTGGTGTCCAAAAAAGATCAGACCACCGTATGTCCGATTCAATCCCACTGCACTCTCCCTCCCTCCATACACACACTTTTTTTACACTAGCCCCTCTCATGTTTAGTGGAGGGAAGGAGGTGGCAAAAAGCATGTGGCCATCCCATTTCAACCCCCCAAACTCAAAGTTTAGCACAACCTCTTAGTCATTTTTTCCCCCAATCCACGCAGCACAGGGCTGATTTATTTATTTATTATCCTCCTCCTTTGCCTTGCCCGGCTGCATGTTTATTTGAAGACTGAAACACACCGGATAGCGAGCAGGGCTGCTTGTGTTACTGCACAATTTATTAATCAAATCAAACCAAAGTAAAAGCTAGAATGAAAACGAAAGGCTGCTGGAAACTTCTTACCATCTCTGCATGCTGGTTGTCAAGTGCACCCCCTGTCTCTCGATCTCCTCTCAGCGGCAGTGCCTGCACCCTTCCTTTTGCCTCTGGGCTCTCAGCGCCTCTCTCTTTCGCCCCCTCTCTCCGTCCGCCCCCCACCTCCCCCCCACCCCTTCCCCCCGTGATTTGAACGAAAAGATAGAGATCTAAAAAACAAAAATACTCCTTCCCGCCGCCCCCCCCCCAGCAGCAGCAGCGACAGTCTCTCTCTCTCTCTCTCTCTCTCTTCCCCCGCCCTCTCTGACTTTTCCAAAACTTCAGCCCCCAAAGTTCAGCCCGAGCAGCAGAAAGAAAAAGAGCTTTCAGCGGAGAGCTGGAAGTGATGGGAGGAGGGACCCAGGTTCGGGTCAGAGCCTCCACAGGTTGGTTTGTTGTTGTTGGGCTGTTTGGCTGGGGAAGGGGAAGGGGAGGCGGCGGGGGGAGGCTGCGAGCGGGTCTGAGGGGGCAGCGTTGCTTCCTTCTAACCTTACGCTCTCGGGCAAGGGCGGCAGAGAGGGAGGCAGAGGGAAGGGGAAAGAGTAGCCCGGGTGGGCGAAAACGTAACCCCCCTCTGTCTCGTCCCTGTCCGTACCCCGTTACCCCCCCCTCCCCCCCAACTTTCTGTGTCAGACGGGGGCTGCGGCAGAGGCCGTCCGCGCCCAGCTGTCAAAAACGCCCAGCGGCCGCCGCCAACTTTGTGGTGAGGGCGGCCGGTAGCGCGGCGCGGGGCTGACCGCCCCTCTCTGCCTCCCTCTTCCCCCTCTCTCCTTCCCGCTCCTCTGCCCGGTTCCTCCTCGCAGCGGCTGCAGTCTCTCCCGCTGCTTCTCCTCTTCCCTATCAGCTCCAGGCGCCGCTGGAGCGAGCGAGCGAGCGAGAAGGCGGCAAGGAGAAAGGTGGAGGGAGGGCTGAGAGAAGGGAGAGACACGGCGGAAAATTAAGCGTAGCCCAGCGGAGGGGGTAAGGAGCCGGAGGGGGAGAGGGAAGAGCGTTAGAAGGGAAGCGAAAAGTTAGGCAGATGAAAAGTTTTCGCTTGTGGTGCCGGTTTCCCGCTTCCCACCCATTTCTCCATCAGCTCCCGGGCTCTGCTGCGGCGGCTGCTGCTCGATGTGGGATCTGAAGAAATGTTTGTAAAAGGGTGGTGTTGTGGTTTTTTTGTTGTTTTTTTTTTTTTTTTTTTGGGGGGGGGGGAAGGGAGGCGGGAGGAGGTGAGCCGTCACGGTTGTACGTTTGCAGGGAACAGACAAGAGTCACATCTGTGTGTGACACGGAGCCAAACCGAGCGAAACCCTGCCCCGGCGACGCCGGGGAAACGCAGGCGCTGCGGCCCTCGGCGCGCAGGCACACAACGGCCGCCGCGCGCGTCCTGCGGGAGCGCGCGCGGGGGGGCGGGGAGGGCCGTTCCGCGCCCTCCCGCGGCCGCACACGCACCGCCCGCCTCGGGGCGCTGCCCGGCGGCGGGGAGGCGTTGCCGTTAGCGCTCGTTCGGGCCGGCGACCTCGCTGCCCGGCCAGCCCCTCGGCGGGAGAAAGGCTGCGGGCCGCCGGTCCCTTCTTGGCGCCTTCCCTGCGAAGCCTTTTCCTTACCCCCGTTCGCAGCCGATGTGAAGCGTTCTCCCACACGTCTCCCGCGCACGGCGCTGAGCGGGTGGCAGGTATCTAATGCGTCGCATGGGTTGTATAACAAAGGGAAGGTGATAGAAGGCTATCGTGCTTTATCTGCAAGAACCGATTGCCGAGCTTATCCGACCATCCGTCGTGTCCTGCCAGTGAAGACGCTGAGGGCCACTAGTGCTACCAGAATTGCCTCCTGTCCCCAGGCCCTGTATGAATACAATGTGAGGACTGAATCTTTAAAAAGTGAACATTAGGAGAACTTCTCAGGTGACATGAAATAAAAGTGATAGGATGTTTTGCCTCCTGCGCTGTTTTGGCATGACTGGATGCTTTGATGACGCAGCAGGCACTTAGAATTGAGAAGAGACAGGTCAAGTGTATGCATTCAGTAGCTGCTTGGGACTGATTTTTCCTTGCCTCTGCTATGGCCTAAAACCACAGCAAACTCTTCATGTAATGAACAGCATGTCCCTGTGATTTACCAAGTTTCCACATGTTTTACCAGTTTTTGCCATCTTTTGTTAATTGTGCATTTCCCATGCCTGTCAAAAGATGGAAGGGTAAATGGTCTATACTAGTATCAAAACCAGGGTTTCACAAAAACCTGCTTGGATATATCTCAATGTTTTCTGCATTTCTGTGGAAATTTTATTCAGTTTTCTGGGTATTCATCAGATACCTTCAGTAGGAATAATAAGTATCAGCTTATGGAAAGGACTTGCAGTGCCCAGACTTCATTGGGGTTAGTTTCAAACCTTGAGCTGTAGAGAGCATGTTTCAGGCCCAGACAATGATTCAAAAGGTTTTTGCATTTTTTAGGATTTTTCTTTCTTTTTTTTTTCTTTTTTTTTTCTTTTATTTTTGGTACAAGTACTATGACCAGCAAAGATTTCAAGTAATTTATGGTCATTCTAAAAAAAATCACAGTACTATTTAAGCCCTGATTTGATGTGTTTTCTGTCAAAGGGGAGAGATAAGAAAACCCTAGTTAATTACTTCAGAGTCCCATTTTATCATACAGAAAAACGCATTTGCCCTTTTGAACCAGTGAAGGGCCAAGAAGTTGTCAAAAAATTGTGTTCGCACAGCCCCCTAGTGGTTAAAGCCTTGACAAGTTCACATCCGTGTCTCATGAAGGAGGGAGGATCCAAGATAGCTTGATGCAGACTGAAAGACAAGTACTGCAATCCTAGCTCGCAAAAGACATGGTCACCTGCTAGAATAAAGATATGCCATAACCATTACAGGCCTAATCTTTACTATGCAGTTTCACAGAAGCGAATCAAAGGCTATGAACAGGTACAGCTTCATGAAAGAAAAGACTTATACTAGGTAGACAGCCAATCAACTAAATTTAAAACCAGGTTTCCTTACTACTTTGCAAAAGTGAGATTTTTTTGAACTGGGGCTACACATTTGAACGACATATTCCTGTATGCACTAAACCAGTAGATTACAGTGATAATAAGGTATACCACAAACTAAAAATTTTTATTTAAGCTCTAACACATCAAAGAACCCAGTAAGTGTAACACAATCATTAATAGCTGCCACTTACTTTATTTTTAAAGATTTTAAGTAATTTTCAATGAAAACTAATAATGCCTTATGGAGGCATTCCTTTGTTATCTTGCTTGGTATTTAATTCAGCTTTTTAAAAACTTTTTTTCCTTCCACCTGTCAATAAGCCAGTGGCTTTTGTATTGACAGTATATTATAGTCTCTTGAAAGCTGCTGAGGAGGTAAAATAGCTGGAGGCAAGTTGGCTGTTGGGAGTTCTGATTCTTGGGTTGACAGTATGGGATTACAGGATAAACATTGTGGAATAAGACATTCCTGCTCAGAGGATCAGGAAAATAGCTAACTGGTGACATTTGAATGTACATTATCATTAGACGTCAGACTAAATAACCTCCAAACTTTTCTGAAACTTCGCATCTTTCAGACTCAACCTTCAGTCACATACACAATAGTGTTTTAAATTTGCATTGAGTTCTTACTTTCAAATCTACCTATGTGGTATATTCTGAGATAATCTTAAGAAGATGGGGCCCTTATTAAAATACTGTACCATCCACCAGCACAGTGACATTTGTTTCTTTATATTGCTGCAGTGACTGTGATGTCAGCACACATTATAGATATTGCAGGAAATGGCAAGATATCTTTACTTGTAGTTCAATGAAAACCTCAAAAGACAATATACAGACTCAAGCTGTGACACAGGACAGTCTTATGACTTCTCAAAGTGTGTAATTATCTTAAATTTTGGAGATTGTATGTAAGGTTTCAGAGAGTAGGAGCAAAGCCTAAATGTTTCCTTGCTTTTTGTTAGTGAAGAGAGCAGTGTCTCTAATGGTTTCAGCCACATCAACAGGAATATCTGTCCTGTACAGCAAATACCTTCTCACTGTAGTTTTCCCTTCAAAACCAGCTATAACCACCATAAAGAATTAGTAGTACTCAATGCTCTGAGATTAATTAGCATGAACAAAGTTAGATTTCTTCAATTTCTTGTTAATTTTCCAGATTGGAGCACTGAGATGTTGTGAGTTTGAGATAGAGTCTGAGTAGGAACTGCAGCTTGAGAGGAATGGAAGTATAAAACATCTACATTGTGATGTCTCCAGAGTGTGGTGTTTCTCAGCTGTCTCGGTGTTCCTTCTCATGGAAGGAATTTGTGGTTCCCTTGATCTTCTGCCCACTTAGAAAACCTGGAGGTGCAGTCCAGAGGATGTGCCCTTCCAACAGAGCAGAGGTGGGACATAAAGCACCAGTGGCCTGTAAGGAGCTATAGCAATATATCAGACTGAAATCCTCCATATTTTGATGGGTGACAAGGTGAGAAAGAACACTTGTAGAGTGTAATTATAATTGAATGTAAATGAAAAACCAGTTTACCAGTATAAAGAATCTCCAACAGAGAAATGATACCCAGTCCTGAATATAAAACCTATTTTCTGTGGTCCACAACTAGTAAAGGGGAAAAAAATCCAGTTCAGCATAAAAAAAAAAGATCAACATTTTAGATGAATACAGTTATGAATTCCTAATCTGGTTATTCATTTTATTCAGAAATACAGCTGTAGCATCCATATGCATACTGAACATCCATATTAAGTTCCTATGCTGCATATTACTCTACAATTGTTAGGATGGTTTATATCATGACTTACACAAAAGGTAGGCTCCTACTTCCTGTTAGGTTTCTTTTTTAGTTTTTTTCATTGTTTTTTTTTTCTTTTTTCCCTCTTTTAAATGCTTTAATTTTAGTTTTATGCTAGTTAATCTGTCGGATTCTGACATTTTGGGAGAACTACAACCATTTTCAAGAATCCAATTAGGAAAGAGTATCTGTACATTCATTGTAAAAAGGGGTCTAATGCTTTCCCTGGCAAACTATAATTTCCTGGTGTTTTAGAGTAATAGTTTGAAATTTGACCTGAGGTAGGCAGGGTGTCAAGGATACTACTTCTGAAGGAGTTCATATAAACTTCGCTGTGGACCACAGGGATCTGAGCCAAGAAGTGAAAAACTAGTGACCAACTGTAAACATTTTGTTTAAAGTGAGTTGCCCAGGGTTACACAGGGGCTCAGAGACGGGTAGAATCTGGTTTCCCAGGATGGGATTTAACTGCTTCATCTGTTTTAACTGTTGGTCTAACTTTCCTGTCTCATTCATCACACACCTTAAAACTTCAGTAGTAGATTAAGCAGGAGTCTTAAGAAAGAAGCTTCGTTCATTATACAGACACTCATTTTTGTTTAGAGAATATCACCCATTCTGTGTACTTGATACAGACATGTCTTATAGGGAGAAAACCTTACATGATCACACAGTTTCAGACACCACGTGCTCATCACATGAAAGGGCTGAATTAATGTTGTGTGGACACTCATAATGATAACATTTCTTAACTTCTGAATATGTAAGTTTCTAACCCCTGTTAACCAACTGACAAAATTCGTTATAAAGTTCATGAATGTATGTCAAATAATAACACAGATACTTTAGTGTTATGAGTCAAAAAGCATTTTTGTCATTCAGGAAGTGAATTTAAGAGCAGCTAATTATGTTTCCTTTGCCTCTCATACTAAAATACTGAAGGTGATTTGAAGTCTGTCCAGCACTTAAGTATTGCTAGATCCTCCCAGTCATAATGGTGTTTTCTGGAGATGAAAAAAGGTTGTAACAAGCATATCCATCTTTTTTCTTTTTGGACCATATCCTCTCTACCCAATCTTTCCTAACATTCTTTTAGAGGTTGCTATCACACAGTTTGATTTATCCTAAACTTTCCCAAAGGCATTAGCAGATGTTCTTAAAGACAAACGTGCTTGCAGTACTTTATGAGCTCAGCTGAAAGAATATATATTAAAAGCAATAGATACAGATGTTACTTTGTAGTTCTGTAACAGCTTTTGTAAGGGACATTAGAAGTTTTTAAACATGAGCAAAGAAACAAAACTGTTCAACCTACTTTAGAGATGAAGAAATAAGGTGCAGTAAGTTTCAGCAACGTAAAGTAGTAAAGAAAGTTAAAATACATGTTTTGGATCTATTTGCTAGTTCTATGGCCAACCTTTCAACAATAAGAATACACACATTTACATTTAAGAGCTCTCTAGATTGAAGTTTCTTCTTTCTCTGTTGTCACTTCCAATCTCTGTCCATCAAAATTGTTTTCTATAGCTTAGTAATTGCTAGTCAGAGACCACACATAGTGTTCTACATGCATTCTGGAATATGTCTCAGCTTATCTCATATAACACTTGAGGGTATTTTTCCCAAGTGAATCTCAATGTTTTCCAGTTCTCTTAGTGGTTTACCATTTGTTTTCCTTATATTCCTGCAGTCAAAAGTGATTGCCTTAGAGAGCTGGTTGTAATCATGATGGGAAAGTCTCTTTTTTCTTATCCAGTTTAACTGTTATAGTCTTGAACTTTAATTGTGGATGGGCTTTTACTTATTTTATCCTGGTATCTTACAATAAACATTTGTGCACTTAGCTTTCTTTTATAAATGAGTTTTAACAAATAGAATGTCCCATTCACACCTAACAGTCATGAGTGGCTCAGTATCTTAAAAGCAACATTTGGTTATTTGAAAGATTACTGCTAAGATTTCCCTACTTCTAGCAGAACAATTTTTCTGCTGTTTCCACGTTGCTTAAATGGATGTGGCAACTTAAGCTGAATACAGGACAGAAAAGTAAAGCAGGCTTTAAATAATGTGGCATTTTAAAATTTCATTTATAATTGCTTCAGATATTAAACTACAATTTGATCTTCATGTCAAGAAAGAAAAGAAGGCAGAAAAATTGACTGCTTGATCCTCAACTTCTTTCCAAAGACCAACTTTTAGATTTCAACCTCTCAAAGCAGAGGATTCAGCTACTCTGATGGCAGATGCTTAATACATCTTGTTTGAACTTGAGCTCAGTTCTAAGCCTCACACCCAAAGATTTAGTTGGAATGACGGATACTGTCGTGCTCTTTAGTATAAATACTTCGTTGAGGACATCTGCTAGACTTTTATTCTGCATATTGTGGCCAGGTGCGACTGCAAGAGGAAGGTGTAGACTTTGCTATAGGCACTCCTTAAAATCTGCAAAACCTGGAGAAAGTAGGAAATGAAAATGTTGTCTACACAGACTGCTTTCCTTTTTTTACTTTTTCATCCATACACTTCTATCACTGGATTGTAAGCCAAATACTGTTTCATATTGACAGTACTACCCAAATAAAAGTCCGAATTTCCTTTTGGTCCTTTGGCTGTCCCACTTTCAGTTAGTTTGATTTCATATCCAAAGGGCTGGTATTGGACCTTAGACGAATCTCTCCAAGTTTGTGGATGTCCTAGTTGTATTATCTGAGTTAAAAATACAAAATTGACCCCACCTCTGTGTGTGTGTGTGTGTGTGTGTGTGTGTGTGTGTGTGCGTGCGTGCATGCGTGTGTGTGTGTATACACACAATGAATAAAAGGAGTTCATTCCATGTCTGTATAGATGGACAAGGAGAACAAGGGAAATAATGAACTGCTGGCTAAGTGCTTTTTTTAAAAACCTCAAAATCTTTTAGAGTCAATCCAAAATTCAGATGTGGATCTGTCAGCATTGGTATCTTCTAGTTTGTGACTTTGCATTATGCAGGGCGGGAGAGTCTTTTATTATATTTGATTTTAAGGATAAAAAAATGTGACTTTCTACTGTGAAAGGGAATTTACAGGTATGCTTAGAGAGACTTTCTCTAATCCACCCTACCAGTACTGTCACGGAATACATCTCTCAGAGCCGAGTTAGATGTGAGGACAAGGCAATGGCTCTAAGGAAGAGACAAAAGAAGTTACCATTTGAAGAACTGCAAGAAGTTCTTCTTTGTGAAATACTCTCCCAGAAGGACACACTATTCTTAGATTATGACATTGAGTCTGTAGCAGCTGAGAGTCTCTTTATAAAATTATGCTGTGTATGGTGAGCATTTTAATTTGACCCTCTATTTCTGATTTCTTGATGCATCTAAAAACTTCCATATGCATGTATCCTCTGCCACATGACTTCTGCCAACGAATACACCGTGTACAAGCAAAAGACTTACTTACGTTTGATACACATAAGTAAAAAAAGTTGGTAACACTGATTGCCTTTGTGACCTAGACACCATAATTTTAATGTTCTAGCACTCAGAAGCATCAAAACAATTATGATAGTTAGTGCAAAAACCCCCCACAGAATCTAACACCCCACACTCACCCCTGCATCTTGCTCTGAAAAACAACTCTAAAATCTGTCCCAGTCCAAGGTGGCAACATTGTTCTACAAATCACTGATGAGGTCAAGTTTCTTTTGCCTGACCTGTTAGTACCAAATAATGGATATTGCTCTGGTAGCAAACTAAATACATCACTACTAAAGAAGAAATGCCACAGGCTGTGAGATAAGAACAATAACAACTGTTACAAAATTAAGATCTCAGCAGCAGTTATTTGGCATCTTCAGTTTATATATAGCATATAAAATATTTGAACTTAAAATATCCCCTTTACCATTCCATAGTCTATAACTGCATAATCAACAGAATTAGCAGAATCTTCAGATACATATGCCTAGCAGCTACAGTCTTGTAGGTGTTGTTGGTGTGGAAAGTACATGAATCCAAGCTTTATTGTCAGTGCCTCCCATAACATTACTGCCATTTCCTGTTTCAGTCTTCACTAGGACAGGATAGGTTAAGGTTTCAATTCTCTCCTGTGTGTGTGCACACCCCCCCCCACACCCCCCCACTCCCACACGCACGCACAACGCCCGCCCCCCCCCCCCCCCCCCCCCCCCCATTAAAGTTTAAAGAATGGTTGAAATACAGTCCAGGCCACATTTTTAAAAGGAAGCTGCATTCTTCTAACTCATTCCACATATTTCTCCTAAAAGACAAAAAGTACTTCCTTGTAACTTCTTCAGCTTCTTTGTATTCTTATTTCTTTACAGACCAAACACACACATACACATACAAAGGCACTGCTTAGTGCTTTGTAAGAGATGCTGCTAGAATTGAAATCATTACTTAAAAATGGGAGCTAAAATAAGTCCTATATATGAAAGGAAGGATGATCTTTAATTGCAGTGCCACATTTATGCAGAGGAAAGACACAGACATCCGGTCCTCTACGTATCGTTTTAGGAGGCATTTATTCAGGAAATCTGTTGTAGAAGCATACCAGTGGATACATTTTTCCAGACTCCAGAGGAAAATGCTATTCATAGGAGTGCAACTAGTACAGAATACCTCATTTTTTAACAGAGAGGCATCAAAACAAATACATAATGAGCTACTTCGAGCTCTCATAATACTTCAGTCTCTGTTTGCCTTATTCAAAACAATTTTACTCACCTCCAGACTTCAAAGCACTTTATGGTTTTATTTTAAAGGCTGGGCCAATAATTTAGGTTCTAAATCTAATCACCAGCACCAGGAAAAAGAAATCCATCACTATAAAGCAGCGACAAACAGAAATCTGTTACTTCATTTTAAACTGGATCTCTGTAGTGTGTATGTCACCTTGAAATTATAGAATTGCAGAGTTTTGGACTGGATGAAATCTCAGGATTTCTAACTGTTTTGAGACAAGATTAGTACGTGTAGAACATCTCTAAGACATGTTGGTCCAGAATTTTCTAAAACATCCCACTATATCCCCCATATGTGGCCTACTGCAGTACTTCACCCCTTTAATGTTGGATTTTCCTGATAGGTAAACAAAATATTTTTGCCTATAAATAAACTGATTCCTATCCTAGAGAAACTTCATAGCGGACTTGAATGCTGGAAGGCCTTTCTTACATTCTTTTCAGACTCCTACCTCCCCCATAGACCAAACAATGTCTTTTCCTTCAAACATCCCTCATAGGTTGTATTTCTGAAAATTATTAGCACTCTTGTTGCTTTTCCCTGAGTACTCCTTAACTTCTATAAATGTCAGCAAGTTCACTGGACTGATTTGCAAATAGTTCTTTAGCTGAAGCTTCACATGTTCCATAGACCATAGAATAATTACCTCCTGTATTTGATACATGGTGTTCTTGGTAATACAGCTCATAATGGCATTTTCCTTTCAATATCATATTGATCTAGCTGGTTTGCGTTCCATTCTAACTTGATCTCCCCATGTGTATTACTGTGATCCATAATTTTTAACTTTTACCTTATTCTGTCTTGTTCTTTACCAGTTACTTTTATACAATCCCTTCTTACCCACTTTCAGTTTATCAAAACCATATAAACTATGCTTTACTCTGTCACCAAAGTTGTTACTAAAATGATGACCAACCTTATAATTGGCAAAATTCCTCTGTTTCAATAAGCCATGCCATATGTTTCAAGACCCAGCTGAGCCAAGTAGTTGTGACTGTGCTGAGCCAGAGATTGCCAGCTCAGTTACAAAAACAGTAAACATGTTATGAAGTAGGACAGAAACCAAGCTAATAAAGGCTTTTACATGACTCTTGAAACCCATTGTAGATAGCCTGGTACCTCTGTGCAGAATTAGGTTGTATCCTGAAAAGCTTACCTGTTCAGGTTTAACTACAGCCTCACCAATAGAGCAGAGTGGAGTTGCATTGACAAACCAGTGAAGACTTGTGCATTCTTCTCTGAACACTACTTTCTAAGACCTATCCAGGATAACAGTTTTGGGGGATGCTGAGTTCTGGTTGGCTTCACATAGAACTGCACATTCACCTAACAGTAGAAACACTTCAGTAAAAACAGGATCTCCCATAATGACATATTCTCAAGTCTGAAAAATTTATTTCACATTTCTTTGTATTTCTTGCACAGCCACCTTCTTTGTAAAATCATCCTAAGAACAGCAACCATTCAGCATTTTCCTGCTGAGGATCTTCAGAGATTCTTGGATGTAAGATGTTATATAGGCATGAACATAGCTGTCTCTTTGGGCAAGTATGCAAAAGCAGGGAATCAAATGGAAGTCTTGCACTGTCTTGCAGACCACTAACCACAGTAAAGATACTTGGCTGGCCCAGAACTAGCATGTGATACTTAAGTCATATCCAGACTGGGGGATTTCTTACATCACTGTATTCTCAGGAAGCAATTTTTTTGGACTGAGGGCAGGATGATTGTTTTGTCTTCTTGTAAATCTTTGCAGATACTAGTTGTGATTACAGTATGAAATAAGAGCTCTCTCCAGTGTGATATTCTCTAAATGCATCTCATATCACAGCCAAAATCAGAAATTTCTGAATCTTACAGGACTGTCTGATCAGAGGAGAAAAGTATTTGTTTGCAGAAATGTGTTTATGTAAGCAGCAAGAATAAAGTCAAACAGCAGAATTAGACACCTTTCATATAAAGGCTGCCCAAAGATACGTAACACTTGCAAAGAAGCAAAGCTGACAGGAATATTAGAAGAAATTAATTTGTCTCATGTAGACAGTACTGGGCATCTGAACTTGACTTATAATTGTTCAATATTTAAAATTGGTTACAATATTCTTTATTAGTACAGAGCCTCAAGAATAAAAGCTTTCAAGCCATGCAGCAAACACAAACTAACTCCACACAAAGGAAAGTTTGGATTTGTTAATTAAATATGATAGGTAGGTCAAGAGTATTAAATAATTTCACCTTATGTTTTAATGCAGAACTCAGACACAGTTTAACAGGGAATGGGTATACTTCATCCCCTCTTGGTAATTTGTGTTGATGTTCATGTATCTTGTGAACTTCTCTCAATCATTTGTCATTAAAATCAGTTCTACTGGCAGTCGAGTTTCCATGCTGAGAGCTAGGAAGGAAAATAGTTATGATTAAAGAGACATACAGCTGCTATTACTGACCCTGACTGGTTTATTTTGGACACCCTGGATTATAAATTACATTTCTTTTTTCCTCACTTTTGGGTAAAAGCTTGGGTGTGTCCTTGAAAAAACAGATCAGCAAAGAGGGTGGAGAATGCCCATTTGTTACCTGATTCTGTCTGCTGTTTAGGCAGTGAGTGTATTTGAACAACCAGCAGGATTGAAAATAATGTTGTTGTTATTGCTTAATATAAATAAATATATTTACTTTGATTTCCACAAACATGGGGCTCTTTTAGTGTAAGGGAACACAATCAAATTCAGACCAAGTCCTGTTCTATACTTTAAAAGAAATTACAGACTTTACATATTTTTATTATCTTATATTTCATGGTATATTAAAATAAATTCTGTCTTTTCCTTATTAACACTGATAGAAGGGCAAATAAATGGAAGTAGATCATATTCAAATTCTGTGGAAAGCATGAAGTGAACAAAAGTAACTGTTTTCAGTTCTCTTAGAGGGAGCTAGTAGTCCACCTCAGGAAGTATTTAACTACTTTTCCAACACTTGAGGGAAGTTTGTGTTGATATTATCTAATAATGCAGTTTATATATCCTCAGCAGATCATCTACATCTAAAAAGTATATTGATGTTTCATTATAAGCAAATAAAGAACACCTGTTGATACCAATCATTCAATCCTCAGTACTTAGTAACGCTTGACTCTGGAAAGTCTACCTGACTCAAGCACTTAGTTTCATCCTACATCAGAATATCTTCTGTGAGTACTCAGATTTGCTTCTATTTTGCCTTCAATACTGATCTAATACTTCCAAGTGACTTATTTAACTAAGTGCTCCCTCTCCTTCTAGTTCTGCCCTTTTCTCATGTTATTATTGGCTTCTGTTCTTCTAGTCACCGTGGATGGCTGTATTCACAAACTGTCCACTTCTTCCTTGGCTTTCCATGACAGACTGTATAATCTCCAAAGACTAGTAACATTCAGTACTTCTCTTTTAACCCTCAAGCCACTTATCTTTCACTGTCTCTCCTTCCATCCTGAGACAGAATTTTCTTCCATGAAATAAAAATAAGGAAAAAGATGGAGTATTTAGATGAAACAAAAATTGACATGGAAGTACGTAAATTACTACGCTAATTTTCCACATAAAGTAATTTATATAACATACGTTATATTAGTAAATATACTTCTTACTTTGGAGTGCTATTAGTAGTAGCAAGCATGTCTTTGGAATCAAAGATGCTGTCATCTTAACATGTATTGTAAATTTGTGTCAACAGAAGTATTTTTCAAGATTGCACTTATTTTTACGTATTAACAAAGATGCTATTTACAACCAGAGGTACCAGAGGTACATAACAAATCTGCAAATACTAGAAGCAGTTATGCTAGAAGAAGAATGTCTCAGGGAGCACCCCAGGGTTTCTTGGGAAAACTGGGTTCAATTTTGTTTTCCTTCTTAGTCTTTTTGTGTGACGGCAGCCAAGTTTCAGCCTTTTGTTGTTCAGTTCCTCCTGTGTAAAATTGGTGTAATAGGAAGTTTCCAAATTACAGGATAGAGAGGTGTACACTCAGCTAAACCTATGAGATGAAAACAGTGGTCATTAAATACACTCCACTGGATTAGCAAAGCTTTTGAAATAAAGAAAAAAAATTCATCTGTACCAGGGATCAAGCTTTCTCGGGACTGCGGAATTCTGTGCAAATCTTACCAATTTCTGCTCAAAATACAAAGTGCATTTCCTGCCTTTGTTACATCTGATGTAAACAAACGTAAATCTTTATATAGTTATAGAAGTATAGACAGGGTAAATTTTTATGTAGTTATAGAAATATTCCAAAACATGCCGATGTATGCTCTTCTGCTGCTAGGAAGAGGCTGAGGGGGCACCATAGATGATAGATACAAATTACATTGCTGAGACACTGCTGAGATACAGTTGTGAAAAGCATAATGAAAGAGCTCAATGTACAGAATCCATGTAATGGCTTGTAGCAAAGGCTGGCAAAGGGAGATTATGATTCAAGGCAACCTAATAACGTTTGTGAAGTTCCCTGTTAAATGAAAGGAAAAAACCTGAACATGTGGAAGAGATAAAGCAGAAGAGCTTGCATCTGAAATAAACAGAAATGGCCAACAGAGAAGTATACATACTCTCTGTCACTTATTCCTACCTTTCACTTTTTATGTCATTTTTGCAAGTAAAAAGTAGTATCTGATCACTCTGTTTCTAGTATAATAGATTAATCCTTTTACATGTTTTCTTTCTTGATTTGACACATATATTCAGCTGCCTTTCAAATCTCTTAGAATTTTTTAACAGTATTTCTTGTTTTCCACTGTAATCTAATTTCCTGCCTTCAAACACCTTTCTTCCGTTTGCTTCCGAGCCAATCTTTGATGCTTTTAAACTTAATTTTCATCTAGTTTTGTAAGTTAAAGAAAGATTTCCCTTAAGTTCTTAACACTGTCAAAAATTATACTAAATAGAACATAGCTACTAGTGAAAAGCAATCAACTTATTTTACTTTGGAGAACTAGCATGCATAAAGCTACAAGTTGCATCATGTAAAATAAAAAGCTATGGTAATGTCACAAAATCTAAGATCTGATTTCATTTTCTTCCTTCCTTAAAAGAATGCTGCTAAAAACATTCACATGCAAATAGCAGATCACATGCCTTTCTAACATTTGGAATTAGAAGGGCTCCTGGTCGAGTTACTATCTGCTTTAGGTCTATTTACTTTTATATTACTTCAGAATATGACCAGCAATGAAAAGGCATCAACTCTTTGCAGCATCTGCAAGTTTTGTAATAAAACTCCTACACGATTACAGGACTTCCTTCCTTTCTTTATGAAAGCAAGTTATTCATACAGTACTCTTGAGAAAGCACCAACTATTTAGTGGAAAGTACCAATTCACCAAGGTGGGAGAAGAATTTGGATATAAAGGCATTTAGCCGCAGGGAGGGGAAAATCTGCAGGGCAACAGATTACAAGTGGTTAGAAAGAGAAGTATTGATAGAATCCTGCAAAGCTGAAGCAAATAAAGTGACAAATCTCAAAGGGGATGTAGAAGAGAAAAGTGGCCTGCCAGGAAGATGGCAAGCATTGTAACATGGCAAGGATGGGCAGGAGTCACAGAGAAGACACCGAGGCGTTTAGTTAGCTGCTGGAAGAGACTAATACTGGCAGAAAAAAAATCATGTTAGGGCCATCTCTAGGGTCAGTGATTATTGAAAACAAATAATTAGACGAAAATACACATGGAAAAACATTTAGCCTGATAGAAAGCCTAGAAATTTTAGCCTGTTATTCAAAGAAACTGTTCACAGAAGTTATGTACTCACTAAATACTGGAGTGAAAAATAGCATAAAGAGACCAAAGAGCTGCCACAAACACAAATATTAAGTAATGCACTGGGCAGCATGGCAGAACAAGCTCAGGCCTGCAGAAATAAACTGAGAGCCAGAGAGGATTTGTCTTTAGAAGGAACCCTACATGCTAGGTATAGAAGCCCATAGGAATTGTTCTGTATTCTTTTGGACTGCCTACATAGGGCATGAGTTGAAAATACTCCTTATTTTTTGACAGGTCTTCCCATGTCTTCTCAGGTTGGAAAGTATTATGCTAATTATTGTTGATTATTTATTTACTAGAAACCTGTCAAATGTCAATGCAACAGTACAAGAGACAAAGCTGAAAGGACATAAATATCAGGCTTTTAGTACTCAAGATAGTGCTGATTCTAATTCCTATTGACTATTCAAGTCCTTGGTCTGAAAGTCTTGGTAAATCTCTGACCTGGTTAATCCTTTACTCCCCTTTCTTCCCCTGCCCTGAAAATACTGTTTTGCTTGTACACCTTCAGATTGATTGGTCTTTAGTCAGAGTAAGTGGTAAAAAAAAACCCCAGAAACAAGGGGGTTTCTCAGGTATTTGTTCAAGTTTTTCAGGGATTGGTGAAAGATGTTCTGACTGTGAACATCTGTAGCTGTGGCCAAGAGTTCAAATACTCTACAGTTGCTGTATCCATCGTATCTTTCCACACGTTTCAGCAACATTGCACTCATTTTTGGTTCCAGAACTTAAAGTATATCAGTATAGAAGAGCAGATTCTTCACTTTTGGTGAGAACAAGTGAGTTTAGTGAGAATCTCACTAACCTTTTATGGGGCAAAGTAATATTCAGTCACCTTAAGTGGGAGAAGACAAGGAAAACAATGGTGATAACAGAAAAAGCATGTTTGGCAGAAGTATGCACCATTGACATAGGGCCAACTGCAAAAATACATACTTGTGCTTATGAAAAAAAGGCTGGACAGTAAAATGTGTTTTGTTCCAGTGATTTGTTTTCTGTTTCCTCTTGATACTGACTAGGAAAGGGGAATAAAGAGAGCCAGACAATCTCTTTCCACTAGAAAGAATGGAAGATAAGAAAGGGACATCTTTGGATATAAGTGCAAGATCACATAGCTTAATGGGCCCCAAAGGAGCAGATATTTCTACAGGGGGTGGGGGGTGGAGGGGTGGGGAAAGAAGCTCCTTAGAGATCCCAATGACAAATTTACCCTCATTTTAGAAGCTTCTATTTCTCACTTCAAAAATTAACAAATGGAGTGGTAACAGAGGCTCCTGAGGGAGGTAAGTAAACTGAGACCCCCAATGAGCAGTATCCATAGCATTTGGGGAGAAGTAAAGATCATCCAATTCCATGTGCCAAAGTGTTTATAGCTTACATCCCAAGTTTCTCCTCTGTGCTCTGCTGAGGCTTTTGTCAAATCCCTACATACATTAGAAATACTAACCACACTGTACTTTCTTGACAGACTGCATATCAGTGGAGAATACAAATTCAGCCTAGGTACTAAGTTTTTCTATTGCATAAAACAGTCATATACAAGGATGACCAGTAGCGATTAAGTTATGGCACTACACAGAAGTTCCTCCATGTGAATTGAATTAATTGATTTATTAGTAGCAAAATAGCCAGGTGGGTCAGGCTAATTAAGACTATGATTGCTAATTGCCAGCACTGGGGACAGTATGAGTGGTTGCACAGGCAATAGATGCAAGACACAGTCTGTAACAGCTCTATAAACTGCTAGATAGTTAAGACTGGGGAAAAAAAATAAGAGAAGACATTGTTGAGGATGGGAGTGTAAGTCATTGCAGGCTCCATTCAGATGAGAGAAGTAGTTCTCTATAGAGAACTTCTGTCATTCTTCAGTGGTCTAATCCAGTGGTCTGCAAAGTGGGGTGTGCACACAGTAATCCACTGAGATGCAGGAAGAATGTATTTTTTGTACCATTAATAAATACATTTATAAAAGTAAAGTATTTAATTTGTCTTTATCTCATCCTTTTGTAATTCCTCTTTTCTAAATATGATCTATGTATACATTAGTATAGTTAGTACATGTATATAATTTATAAATCGTTTGGAGACATGTTTGGAGTCTGCTGGTCTAGTTTAAGGTTCAGAATAGCTTTCCTTCAGTTTCCCAGTTTTCTGTATATTGGAGTCTCTCTGGTATGCTGGATATATCAGATAGTTTGGCTGCCAGGTTTAGGTGTTTTAAAGAAAAGAAGTTATACAATGTGGTTGTTAGTGTTTGTAAAACTTAAAAGGTTAAACTTGACGTTCACATGCATTTAAAACTGAATGTCTATAATGCTTCATAAACCATACAATACAACTGTAGAGCCAAATGGGACCAAATGATTGTTGTTTTCAGATTGACTAAACTATGGAGAAAGTGCTGGCTGGAAATGTATGATCTAAATCTGGAAAATATATTTAATAAGTATATATGACCATAGGTGTATTAAGCCTAAAAAAATCCAGATACTGTGCATGTTGTAGAAGGATGAGGGTTTTAAAACTTAGATTCTGTAGATTAAATGAAAAAAAAACATGACATTTTTGTCTCTGGAATTGCTATGGAAGAGTTTTAAAGCAATATCAACATTGAGATTTTTTAAGTATTTCTTATTCTGTACCTATCCAATTTCTGTTAAATTAATGTCAGAAAAGATACGTGTTTTTTTTATACTGAATATTAGTTTCCCATACTTCTTTGTTTAGCAAGTACTACATAGTTCTGGATGTTCCTGTTCTCAATATCCCTTTCTTTTTTCTCACTAGTAAATGAACCAGACGTTTTACTGCATTAAACAAGATTCTTCTTCCTTACCATTTGCCTTCCAAAGCTGATAACCTCCTCGCATGCCGTCACAGGTGCTTTAGAGTGAACCAGTTTCTAAAACTTACTCTGTGTTGATAGCAACAGTCAGAAAAGGGGTATTATCTTCTCTTCTCTATTCTCCATAGCTTGACTGAAGGACTATAAAAATTAAGGTTTCAAATAAATATTTTGGCTTCTTCTAAAACAAACTTCTGCATCTGTGATTTTTTTCTTTTACTGTAGCTTAACAAGCAAAAGTGAAATGTCACGTTGTATTAAAGAAATTCTGAATAATAGTGAATTATAATGAATAAAAATACTTGCAGCATTGCTTACCCAAACACGACTCAGTCACAATCACAGATCATTTTATTTTGTCATTTTTTGCCAAGATACGTGGCAGGCTTGTGGGAGGAGTGTTTATTACCCATACTAGTTATGTTGGTTTAGTTGGGTTTTTTCTAATTCACTTGTTTCAGTTCACTTAGTGGGTATTGGATCTTTTCTCTGTAGTGCCACCACCTCATTTAATTTTCTCAGTGTGAGAAATTCTGATCCTGAAGTAGCTGCTGGGATGAGAATTTCCCCAGTAGACTTTTTCTGATTCTTTATATTTTAACAGCATGTGCTTTTCCTAGTGAATTACAGTAATTTACTTATAGCATCATTATTTGGTAAATAATAAACATTTTAAGGATTATTTATTTTCAGAGAGATTAACAGTATATGACAATTCTCTCTCCCTTAGCTTCAGTCAGATCTTAATTCTCCTGAGCATAAAATTTTAGGCAACTTTTTCAATGAGGTGCCTGTGGGAATTTTAAGTGCATTATTTCACTAAATTAAATTTATTACCTATTTGTATACCCTTTCTATTTCAAAACATTAGTTTTAATCTAGTTTGTGGATCTTGTTTTAATAGATTGCTGCCAAAGGATTTATGTACAGTCTTTCCTGAGATCTCCCCCACATGTCATTATGTTCATGTTTCTATGCTGCCACATAAGTTGTCAAAGATGCTACATTTTTTTCCTTTTCTTCCTGACACATCCCTGGCATTTGTTTCTAGTTCTGTTTTTTAAAATGTTTGAAATTAGATGAATTAGATGTCTTCTTAAAGGTATTTTAGTGTTCATTCCTCACTTGATTGATATTATGAAGTAGTTTTTACACCGTCTGTACCAAAAATAGAAAAAATATCAATGTCACTTTGTGACCTCATGTTGAGAGCTTGTGGCTTTCTTTTGACTTGTTCCTTTAGAAATATTTTAGTTAGCTGTTTAGGAATTAGATACTTTTGCTTCAATTAGGGACACATTGACAGTAATATCCTTGCTTTGTAGCTTAGAAATATTCATAGTCTGTAGCCTGAACTGTCTGCTGTTAAACTGAGAGAGTATTGTATGCTTTAGATGCTGTATAGGCATGATGTGCACAGCCTTGAGATATATACACCTATATAAGCTCCAGATTGTGCAAAATGCTAAAATCAGCATTCTTACTAGCTTTGGTCTTACACAACTTTGCTCAAATAGTATGGGCAACACATTCCGTTTTACTGTTCTTGCAAGAATACATTTTGAGTTGCAAAACAATATGGCAAGCAGAACATCCACCTTCTGGATCAGCTGTCTAACTGTGTGCATGCAGTTCACCTTGTGAGGTCTTACAGTGCTGACCTATGACCTGACAACAAATTTATTTGAAGCTTTTTTATATCTCTGTCTTTCAGCTGTGGCACTCCTCAAAAATGGAAATCAGTGCTGTCTATGGAGGGTCAAGATGTATCACATACTTAGGTTTAGATCACAGCTCAAAC
Organism: Falco rusticolus; assembly: GCF_015220075.1. Taxonomy (NCBI): domain Eukaryota; kingdom Metazoa; phylum Chordata; class Aves; order Falconiformes; family Falconidae; genus Falco; species Falco rusticolus. Next base: position 49,343,714 of record NC_051210.1, on the reverse strand, counting down.
CTCAGTGGTTGCCTTTGGCTTAAGCTGATTAACTGAGTTCTGCCATTGATATCTGTGAAATGTCCTGGCAGACCCATCTGAAAGGTGTGATTTAAGTACAATGTGTATTGTATATACAAGTTAACCGTATCTTTGTAGAGACAAATGTATTGGGTTTTAATTGTTATTTTTAATGGATCAGATTAAAATATTGTTCTGTTCTATTTGATCTCTGTCCCCTGGTGGGCTTTCTTTTTTTGTGTCTTTCCAACAGTGTGACAGTTTCCTCTTTAGACTTTTAATTATGTCTCTGAGGACCTCCTGTATTAGCGATGGTGGTGGCAGTTTACCTTCTGAGAGCTAACCCAGCTAGTTGCTGCTGGGCTTAGCAAGTTTTACAAAGATGGTGCTTTTATATTTTTAAACTCCAATAGAGTTTGGGGTTTATTTGAATAATTAGATGGCTGAAATGGCCAAACTGTTCTTATATCTGGCTACAGAATAAATTATCACGTTTATGATTGCGTTACCATGGTCTATTCAGGTAATGGATCAGAGCTGAACGTGGCAATTCAGGACAGTTACTTCACAACAAAACTGCTAACGGCATTGTCGTCATGCGGTAATCTGTTTTTTGAGCCTCTGCGATAGTACTGGAACAGCTTTTAAAATCAGACACTTTAGATATTTCTTTCCTCCTCTTTAGGATTATTAAAAATAATACTGCATTAACTACACTGTATCTTCCTGCTTTCCATTCATTCTATCATTCTTTTTTATTGCATCTCTAGATGTCTTTCCTTGCTACTGTAAGAAAAAAAGTACAAGTTGTGCGTCTTCCTTTTCATTCAAAAATGCTTCCCAAAAACATATTTCCCCCTAAAGTCTAGACAGAAAAAGTCAGACATTCCTCAGCCCTGCCACACAGCATAATTGTAAGAGGATTATAGCAAAGGTGGTATTAATTATGCAACATCAAAAAAATCAGAATTAAATATAGAACCTAATAAGATAGCCTTAAGAACCTACGAGTAACTCTATTGTCTCACTATCAAAATATGTCCTTAATTTCTTACTTTCCCAGTTCCTCTTATGTCCCCATCATAATCAGAGCATCAGGTCTAATACAGGATAGTTTTTAAGGAATTTGAGGCTGGTACTGGCTTTTCAAGGTTGTCATGAAAAAGCATACTGTATACATGTATAAACACAGACTTAGTGAAGGTGCTTTCATTTATAAATTGCATCAGGAACGAACTTTTTAAAAAAAGGTTCAGTCTGAACTGTGAAAAGAAGGGTAGTCCAACCCAAGACAAACAGTTACTGCGCCCATATACTTGCGGTGAAAGAGAAGACCCCCCTCTTCTGGCATGAGCTGGAGTAGCTCTCCACAGAAGACGATAAAATATGTTAAAAACCATGTTTTGATCACAAATAGGAATACTCCTAGGATTAATATTTGTATAACAAATATTTCTTCCTCCATCATGTCCTCTGAAGTTTTCTCATGCCACGCTTGCACACAAAACTTAGTCCTCTACACCACCTCTCTGAATGTGCACTGAGTGTTCTAGCTGCTTTACTAGAGACTGAACACTCACTGTGTCACAGTCAGATTCTTTTTGTGTAATTGTTTTCTGGTTCATTACAAAATGTATGAAGAACTCGCTACTCCAAGCACCGAGTGGACTGAGCACCAATATTAAAAATACGACCTGCAGTCTTGATAACTGTAGAAGCAAAAGCCTTTTGACACACAAATTCTCTTTGTTCAGGCAATGTTATTTGCTGCCTTCTTCCCTGAAGGTGACCAGCGGTTCCAGCTGGTGAGAGAAGACTGTTGCTAAAGATGTTCAGAAATCCTTTTCCATCCAGCATTTCAATTGTTCCTGTAAATACAAGGTTTTCTCTATGATAAATATGGCAGTGAGAATTCTGTCCGAATCAGACTTCAAAACAGAAAACTGTATGTGTATTTATCTATTTTCCTGCCAGAAATAAAGAAGCAGCATGTATAATGTTTCCTTTTGTTTGTTTTTAAATTTTGCATTACCTTTTTTTTTTACCAGCCTTTACAGTTCATGAGTTAATGTTAGGTAGATGGAATTCTTCTATGAGATCATATATTTCACTCTGTAAATGAAAGATAGACTAGCTTTACCCATACCCTAACAGTTAAGAAAAAAATAAAGCAGTGAAACATATTCACATTCCTCCTGCCGTGCCGAAGGAGCAGCTGTTTTGCTTTGGTTTTAAAATTGAAGTCATAGATGGAGAGATATGTAATGCTGTTTATGTGATTCATCTGTAAGGTAGAATACTCCCTACAAAAAGGGAGGAGTTTTAAAGACCAACACTGTATAGTTGACTCATTTCTATGCAATAATACGCAAAATAATGTATTTCTTTCCAACACACAGATAAGGTATGAACTTAAGCATCTTTACTCTGATAAGGGCTGGAAATAGAATGGCAGCCATTGTGATAGGCACTGAACTGTTTAGCAATTTATCTAGAAAAGCTCTTAGTTTTGAGTATTTCTCTCCTGTATTTCAAGCATATTGCAGATTATTTTAATGTATTTTATACTTTTTAATTCCAGATTACTATGTCAAACCTAAGTAAAATGAAATTACATGTTTTCATTTTTCTGTTCTCAGTGTTTTAACAATTTTTATTTCTATTATTCATGTCCAAATATTAACTAAACGTTGTTTAACTTATGTGTGAAATCTGAACAAAGTACAGAAAAATATTAACATAATCTCTGTGACATTTCCCTAGACTTTTCTCACGACTTGCTCAGATTGTGCATTACAGTTTTGCTTTTTAAATTTGTTTTATAAAATTGGAGCACTTTTCAACCACTACTACAAAAGAGGCATCTGCTCTGGAATTGCTGTACTAATGGGTAGGAAGAGATCTTCCTTTTCTTCTGAATACTTTTGCATTTGAAGTCCTTTACTGAGTTTATCCACTGTGTCTCAAATAAACTCTGTTTATGAACTGCCCAGAAAGATGAAATCGAATATTGAGAAGGAATGGCTGGTGCATCAACCAATCTCTCTCCAAAGTCTTCAGTTAGGAATGTTGAACAATTGCTGTCAATTTAAGGTAAAATCAAGGGCGTCACAATTTTGGGAGGTTATAAGGTTTCTTGGGGTAGAACAATAAGCTAAGAAGAAATCAGCTATATATTTCTAAAGCATGCTTTAGTTAAGAATCTTTGCCCTGGGGAAGCCCATGAAGGACAGACATACAGTGTGGACTTGTAAGAAGATTGAAAATATTGTATTAATTATGATTTAATTGTAAATCTGTAAGTGGGAGAAAAGGACCTTGATCAGCAAGAAACCTAGAACTGGTTAATTGTTAGAGAATAGCATATTAGTAATTTATTGTATCTGTAGTTTATCTTCTTCAGTGTTTATATGAAGAACACATTGTATTTCTATCTGCAAAACTTCATTAACTGTTTCTCAATCCTTTTTGAAGCCATTATAAATGTATATAATTACTTCCTACTTGCTTATCTAATGCTGGGTCAGTTTTCCATTTCTTAATGAAGAGCTTCCCGCTGGAAGCTTTTTGTGAGCAATTGTCAGCAGGTGGGTTACAGAGGGAGAGAAGGGTTTTATCTCTTATGGTAGTGAGGCTAAGCCTGTTGCTGTGTTGCTAACCAGAGTTTTAAAAGGTTTGGGATCTGTATTCCATTTTACTGGTGACTCTGAGTGACTTTAAAGAAGGTAACTTGCAGTTTTTAAAGGTCTTCTGGCATGTTTTCCCAGGATTTCAATGGTTGTCCAGCATCAAAACAGTTTTTAAAAATTGCCCCTGCTGTATGCTGCCTTTAGCTTAACAATCTGTAAACATCCTGTCCTGACAGGTGTATCAGGATGCGGTATGTTATATATGTACTAGTATCTTAAAATACTAATATAGACATTAGACTGTATGATGCTCAGTTTTACTAAAAAAGGAGATTAGTAGTAGTTAAAACAGACACAGGATCTCTCAAAACGATGACAATCAGCTTCTTCAGGACTTTGAAGACTTTAAAATGGTTTTATTCAAGACAATAATTTACTGGTATTCACACAATTTTTTGTTCACACAATTTGCCCTTGCAGCACAGAAGGCAAATGGTTTCCTGGGCTGCGTTAGGAGGAGTGCTGCCAGCAGGTTGAGGGAGGAGATCCTCCCCCTCTGCTCAGTCAGTGAGGCCACACCTGGAGTCCTGTGTCCAGTTCTGGGCTCCCCAGTAAAAGACAGACATGCAGATACTTGAGAGGATCCAGCAAAGGGTCCCTAAGATCAGGATGGCACTATGGCAGCTCCCCTATGAGGAAAGGCTGAGACAACTTGGTCTGTTCAGCCTGGAGAGGAGAAGGTTTAGGGAGGGATCTGTCGTGGTTTAACCCCAACCAGCAGCCAAGTACCATGCAGCCGCTTGCCCACTCCTCCCCCCACAAGAGGAATGGGGAGGAGAATTAGGAAGGAATGTAAAATTCTAAGGGTTGAGATAGGAACAATTTCATAATTTAAATAACATAAACCAAAATGAAGACAATAATAGTAATTATTATAACAAAAAGGAGGAAGAAGGGGAGAGGAACAAAATCCAAAGGGAAGGGAGAAAAGAAGACAAGTGATATACAGTACAACCACTCACCACCCGCTGACCGATGCCCAGCCAGTCCCCAGCAGCGATCAGTGCCCCCAGCCAACCCCACCCTCACCCCAGTTTATATACTGAGCGTGACATTCTATAGTATGGAACATCTCTGTGGCTAGTTCGGGTCAGCTGTCCTGTGTCCCCTCCCAGCTTCTTGTGCTCCTCCAGCCTTCTCCTTGGCAAGGCTGGAGAAACTGAAAAGTCTGTAACTTAGTATAAACACTACTTAGCAATAACTGAAAACATCCATGTGCCATCAACATTGTTCTCACACCAAATCCAGAACACAGCACTGCACCAGCTACTATAGAAGGAAATTAACTCTGTACCCTCTAAAACCAGGACAGGATCTCATCAATGTGTACAAATACGTGAAGGGAGGGTACAAAGAGAACAGAACCAGGCTCTTTTCAGTGGTGCCCAGTCACAGGACAAGGGTCAATGGGCACAAACTGAAACACAGGAGGTTCTCTCTGAACATCAGGAAATGCTTTCCCTCTGTGAGGGTGTCTGATCACTGGCACAGGTTGCCCAGAGAGGTTGTGCAGTCTCCATCCTTGGATATAGTCAAAAACTGTGGTCACCTAGGCCAGATGACCTCCAGAGCTCCCTGCCAACCTCAACAACCATTCTGTCATTGTGTGATTCTTAGCTTTTATCCCAAATAAAGACTTTCGGTGCAAACTGGTTATAGTAATTTCTGAAGATTTTAAAGAATTTCACACCTAAGCTTATGAATAATAGCAAATAGCATAGCATTGTGATTTGTTGATACTTCGCACAAATGTGGAAGTTATCATAGATTGAAGGCATTTCCTGGGATTTGTGGTATGGAAGGAGTTTTATCTGTTTATGAACTGTATACTAAGAATGGAGGAGCAATTATTTCCTTAACTTTCAAGGGGCTTTTTATTAAAATGGCCTTTTTCTCCCCAGACTTCCTCAAGGTTTTGGAAGCATAATTAACAGAATTAATCCTGTCAGTAAAACATGAACTTTGAGAAGAGTTGTTACTAGGAGCTAGAGAAGTAAATACTACATTGCTATTGCCACTTGACATTACACAGAACTTACTGTTAAACTGTAAAAAATAGTTCAGGTTTTTTATCTCTGTACTACTATTACTTGTGGTTAAATGAACAGCTGATGAAATATTTGAACAACAAAAATATGTACAAGTAAATACAAAAAACTTAATTGAATGAAAGCAAATCTTCACACATACCTCGTATTTGACAGGCTGACAGACTAAAAAACATTTTAAATTGAAGCTGTGTATAGTACCTCTACATGTAGTCACTAGACAAAGGCTTTCTAATCAATGTAATGCCCTTTAGGAAAGGTTCATCATCTCTGAGGGCTGATACTTTGAAAAATCGGTATCTACTGCTCATGCTTTAGATTCCTAGAGAAGAAATTGCTGCTAAGAGATGGAAACATTACCTCACAACAGCTGTAAACTCTCCATCTCGGCAGGCACTGATTACATAGATAAGATCAACAAAACCACATTTGAGACCTAAATATTCTGGTGGTGGTGTTAATTCTCTGTCCTTCATTTAATCTTATTATTTAACTAAGCAAAAAATACTTTTTCAGTGTTAGTACAAAAGCATATTAAAAGAGCTAGTTTTCAAAACAGAGAAAATAATTAAGCCTTCAGCCGGCGATGTGGTAGCTCTGTTGTGTGTCTGACACTGTACTGTTGGCATTTTTGATCTAACTTCTCCATCTTCTTGGTGTAACTAAGCAATGCAGTTAAATTACTACAGCCCTTCTCTCCTTAAGTGGACAGATATTATATTGTTACAGCTCTTTATTAGAGAAGAACAGCCTTACCTATGTAAGGCAGATTTGTATAGACATCATGCATTCATGCAAGAGGGTTTTTTAAAGCTATTTCAGTTAGAGTCTACTCCAAATGCAATAGTTTTCTTGAAAAAATTCAGATTTAGAATAGGCCTCTATTTTGGAATAATGCTAGTGCTAAGGAACAGAAACCACTGAAAAATTTTACCCCTTCCAATAAGTCCTTCATGCTTTAGCTCTCGGTGTATCCTAGCAAAACCTCTTTATTTCACATCACATGAAGAAAAAGAATAAGAGGGAGTGTCATAACAGCTGCTTATGTTGCCAGGGAACACCAGGATGAAGCCTGTTGTCTTTTGATTGCTTTTAGTAGAGCTAGGGCTGGAACAGCTGGGGAACTCCTTCACTCTCAAGGAGACACACTGCTGAAAACACACTTGCCTTCCTCTTGTCACACAGCCACATGCTAGACAGCACCTGAGAAGAGGCATTGTTAATTACTCTGTATACTTAAAAGAACGTTTTCCAGGGTTTAGCATATTGTCTGCTTCATATACACCAAAGTCAGAGCTAAATCTTCCAAAGAACAATGGTTAGCTCTCAGGCTGATCCAGGGGCCATTTTATAGAATTACAGAACAGTTTGGGTTGGAAGGGACCTCCTCTCATCTAGTCAACCCCCCTGCAATGAACAGGGCCATCTCCAACCAGAGCAGGCTGCTCAGAGCCCTGTCTAGCCTGACCTTGGACATTTCCAGGGATGGGGCATCCACGACTTCTCTAGCCCACCTGTTCCAGTGTCTCGCCACCCCTACAGTGAAGAATTTCTTCCTTGTATCTGATCTAAATCAACCCTCTTTCAGTTTAAAGCCATTACCCCTTGTCCTATCACTACATACCCTGGTATAAAGTCCCTCTCCAGCTTTCTTGTAGGCCCTGTTTAGGTGCTGGAAGGCTGCTATAAGGTCTGCGGGAGCCTTCTGTTCTCCAGGCTGAACAACCCCAACTCTCTCAGCCTGTCTTCACAGGAGAGGTGCTCCAGCCCCCTGATCATCTTCATGACCCTCCTCTGGACTCACTCCAGCAGGTCTGTGTCCTCCTTATGTGGGGGCCCCAGAGCTGAATGCAGTACTCCAGGGGGGGTCTCATAAGACCAGGGTGGAGGGAGAGAATCGCCTCCCTTGACCTGCTGGTCATGCTTCTTTTGATGCAGCCCAGGATACAGTTGTCTTTGTGGATTGCAAGTTCACATTGCCAGCTCTGTCCAGCTTTTCATCCACCAGTACCAAGTCCCTTTCCACTGGGCTTCTCTCAGTCTCCTCATCCCCTAGCCTATATTGATACTGTGGGTTGCCCTGACCCAGGTGCAGGAGCCTGCACTTGTCCTTGTTGAACCTCATGAGGTTCACATGGGCCCACTTCTTGAACTTGTCCAGGTTCCTCTGGATGGCATCTCTTCCCTCAGGCATGGGGGACATGCCTGGCATGACACCCACCGCTCATCTGGGTGTCATCTGCAAACCTGCTGAGCGTGCATTCATTCCCACTGTCCATGTCATTGATGAAGATATTAAACAGTACTGGTCCCGGTATGGACCCCTGAGGGACACACTTACCACCATTTGACCACTACCCTCTGGATGCAACCATCCAGCCAATTTCTTATCCACCAAACAGTCCACCCATCAAATCCATGTCTATCCAATTTAGAAAGAATAATATTGTGGGGGCTGTGTCAAAGGCCTACAGAATTCCAGATAGATGACATCTGTAGCAATTCCTTTGTCCTCTGATATAGTCACTGCATCATAGAAGGCCATTAGGTTGGTCAGGCAAGACTTGCCCTTGGTGAAGCCATGCTGGTTGTCTTGAATTATCTTCCTGTCCTCCATGTGCCTTAGCATAGCTTCTAGGAGGATCTGTCCCATGATCTGCCTAGGCACAGAGTGACAGGTCAGTAGTTCCTAGGGTCCCCCGTTCTACCCATTTTAAAAATGGGTGCAATGTTTCCCTTCTTCCAGTCATCAGGGACTTCACCTAACTGCTATGACTTTCCAAATATCATGAAGAATGGCTTGACAAGTACATGAGCCAATTCCTTCAGGAGCCTGGGATGCATCTCATCACGTCCCATAGGCTTAGGTATATTCAGATTCCTCAGGTAGTCATGAACATGATCTTCTCTTACAGTGGGATGTACTTTGCTCCCCCAGTCCCTGCCTTGAGGTCCATCCAATCGAGGGTGTGGGAAGAAAGGTTGCCAGTGAAGACTGAGGCAAAAAAACCTGTTGACTACCTCAGCCTTCTCCTTGTCTGTCATTACCAGTTTGCCAGTTGTGTTCATCAGAGGAGTACACATTCTCTGATCTTCATTTTCTGGCTGACATACACATAGAAGCCCTTATAATTCTTTCCATTCCTTGTCAAGGTCAGCCCCAGCCACACCTTGGCCTTCCTCACCCCACCCCTACAGAACCAGGCAGCATCCCTATGCTTTTCCCAGGATACCTGTCCCTGCTTCCACTGGCCCGTGCATTTCCTACTTGCCCTTTAGTTTGACCAGTAGGTCTCAACTCATCCATGCTGGTCTCTTACCTTCCTTTCCTGATCTCTTATACCTAGGAAACAAGAGCTTTTGTGCTCTATGGAGAGCATCCTTAAAGATCTGCCAGATCTATTCTGCTCCCTTGTCCCTGAGGGCAGTTTCCCAGGGGGTCCTACTGACTAACTCCTTGAACAACTGGAAGTTTGCTTTCCTAAAATTGAGGCTCCTGACTTTACTGTTTGCCTGACCCATATCCCTCAGGAGTGTGAACTCCACCAGTGCATCATCACTGCAGTCCAGGCTGCCTCCAATCTTGATGTCACTGATTAGGTCACTTGTGTTGGTGACCATCAGGTCCAGTACCGCATCCCATCTGGTAGGGCGGCCTATTACCTGGTTTAAGAAGTTATCCTCAATGCAATCCAGGAATCTCTAGGATTGCCTACAGCCGCTGGTGCTACTTTTCCAGCAGGTGTTGGCGTGGTTGAAGTCCCCCAGCAGGATGAGAGCCTGCAAGACCTATGTCTTCTGTAGCTAGAGTAAGAGGACTGTGCCAGTAGCCTCCCCTTGATCGGGCAGCCTGTACTGAACACCAGCCACAAGGTTCCTTCTGTTGCCTTGGTCTCTAATTCTTACCCATAGACTTCCAACTTGCTCGTGGCTATTCTTCAGAGACAGCTCTTCACAATCCACCTGTTTCTTGACGTAGGGGGCACCCCCGCTGCCCCTCCTTCCTTGCCTGTCCCTTCTGAACAGGCTGTAGCCATCGACAGCTGCACTCCAGTCTTCAGTTCATCCCAGCAAGTTTCAGTAACAGCAAGCAGGTCATGGCTTTCTAGCAGCACGGTGGCTTTCAACTCCTGTTTGTCGCTCATGCTGTGTGCATTGGTGTAGAGGCCTTTCAGCTGGGCTGTTGGCCACATCACCTTTCAAGAGGAACCTTAATTCCTCTGAGGTATTTCACTGATGTTTCCCTGTTGGCTCCTATTGCCTCAGGAGCTCCTGGCTCATCCCTGTAAGACTGGAAATGTGCTCCAGTGTACACAGCATGTCCCAGAGCAACAGGCTGAGGGCCCTCACTAGCACCCCAACCCTCTAACCTCCCACAGCTTGTCACAGGCAAGCCTGATACTATCCCTGCCCCCCCTCCAGTCTAGTTGAAAGCCCTGTCAATGAGTGCACCCCAGCTCAGGAGCACAAACTCTCCTCTATTCTGCCTTTGTAAAAGGTGAATCCCACCTGATGCCAGCACGCCAGATTCCAGGCAGACCATCCCGTTATAAAAAAAACCACCAAATTTGTGGCGATGACACCAGCCACAGAGCTATATTCTTCTTTGATGAGGAATATCTAAGTATTAATGCCGCCTTCTAAAGAAGCAGCATTGGTGACATAAATAAATATGAGACTGCTGTATGAGAGGCTCCCGTTGGCCCTGCACCACATGTAGCACAGTTTCTGAGTTGGGAAGTTGATACTGGACAGAAAATAAGTACTACAAAGACTAGTGAATGAACATGTACTTTTTTCTTATTCCTGCTAAAATCAATCTCACCAAACTCAGCAGTAAGCAATGCATATTTGTAAAATAAATTAAATGAAAAACAGAGGAAAAGGAGACTATCGGTTTTAATCATATTTTGCAGCATAAAGTTATTCCAGCATTAAAAGTAGCAAGAAGTAGAAATTAATAGTTTATGCTTAAAGTCAGAGGCTTAGATTTTTAGGCCGTGTTTGCACATCTACCATAATATTTTTAGTCTCAGCATAACATATTTTTTTTTTATGATTCCAGGGTGTATGAACTGATGAATTCTGTAGAATAGAAAATCCAAGACTTAACTTTGTTGTAATAGTGTTAAATTCTTTACTAAACATACGAATAAGGAATATGTCTGCTTTCTAATACTAATGAGTATGAGTACTGAAAATTTATAGTGTCAATTAATGGGGTGCAGAATATGGAGCATGACAGCATCTTCACACCAAGATGTCTGCAGTCAAAAAAAAAAAAAAAGGAGAACAGTAAAGTATTTCGACTATTGGCAGGACTGGTAGAACTACATACATCTAAGTGTGTCAGTGTCGTGGTTTAACCCCAGCCAGCAACCAAGCACCACGCAGCCAATTGCTCACTCCGCCCCAGCCAGAGGGATGGGGAGGAGAATTGGAAAGGAGTGTAAAACTTGAGGGTTGAGATAAGAACAATTTAATAATCTAAACAGAATAAAAAGGTAAGAACAACAACAATAATAGTAATAGTAATAATAACAACAGTTATATTGGAAAGGTTAAAAAGGTTAAAATCCAAGGGAAAAGGGAGAAAGGAAACCAAGTGATGCACAGTACAGCTGCTCACCACCCGCTGACTGATGCCCAGCCAGTCCCCCAGCAGCGATTCCCCCCGCCCCAGCTAACCTCCCAAGTGTATATACCAAGCATGATGTCCCATGGTATGGAATATCCCTTTGGCTGGTTCAGGTCAGCTGTCCTGGCTGTGCCCCCTCCCCACTTCCCATGCCCCTCCAGCCCTCTGGCTGGCAGGGCCCAAGAAACCAAAAGGTCCTTGACTTGGTATGAACATCACCCAGCAACCACCGAAACCATCCGTGCGTTATCAACATTGTTCTCACATCAGAGCCAAACCCCAGCTCTGTACTAGCTACTAGGAAGAAAGTTAACTCCATCCCAGCTGAAACCAGGACAGTCAGAAAATAGACCTTGACAGTATTTTAGTTGGTTTTAACTTTTAAAAGCTTATATACTGTAGAATGGTATTTTCTATTACTTCAAAGTAGACATTTTCATTTTTTAACAGAATTATCCTGTTTTTGAGACTAGACATGTCATGCCGTAACTGAATGCCTGAAGAAGGAATTGGGTGCTGAGGGTGAGCAGAACTGGAAAGAGGTAAGAAAGAAACAGGTCAGAAGAGTGACTATGATAGGAAAAGTAGAAATAGAAGGGGATGAGGCCAAGACTGGAGGAGTCCTCCATACTGCTTCTTCATCCCATTCCCAATTCTGTGTTATCTGAAAGACAGATTGCACCGGCAGCAGCCTGCTTAAGAGCACAACTCTGTTTAACACCTTGACCATTGTCAATCCTGTTCACTGAATGAATCAAGATTTTGGAGAAAAAATAACCCATTCAGTTGGAATGCAGTTTGCATTGTAACATGGATGCTGTGAGATACTGAATTCAGACTGCAGAAGGAAAGTTCTCCTTTTTTCATAATTTGTAAGTACTTAACTTTGCAGACAATGCTGTTTTAATGGGGGATATCTTGAGCTACTTTCATGTAGCAGTTCTGAAAGCCTACATCTGCCAGAAGAAAAATCCATCAGGTGGAACATGAGTTGTGCCATCAGCAATCTTTGGCCCAGTAGATGCACACCACAGACCTAACACTAGAATTATTGTCCCATGAGTATCTTGTTATTCTGCACAAGGAACAGCACTTTTTATAGGGCTGGAATTTTTCATTTTTTAATTATTTTTTATTTGCTAACAGGTTTCAAGCTATTTACAGCAGACAGAAAGAAGCAAAGACAAAGGGCACAGAAATACCAGTTTTTTTGCAGACACTCTTCTCTATAGTCTACTAGATCCTGCTTCTTTTTGCTTTCATCTAATCCTACTCATTCTGGCTTTGAGTTTTATTCATTCCCCTTTTATGCGTGCCTCTAAACAGCTGCCTATCTCTTCATCTGTAGGCTTCTGTCTTCTCTGCTGCTGCCTACCTACCTTAGAAAGCAACTCCTTTGCATCTCTGACTGATGTCTTCTTCCAGAGTGCATATGCCCACCACACCCTCTTTCTCTTCAGCTTGTTTTCTGTCTGGCTTCTGTAATGCTATTTTCTTTTCATCTTCCTTATAGTGGGTTCCATTTTGACCACTTGTCTTTGTCTGGCTTATGCAGGGATAAGCATCTGAAAGCATAGGACAGACATCCAGCATTCAGCTTCAGTGTCCAGCTCTAGAAATACAGAATGAAAAGTGTTGCTTGGCAGAAGACTTGAATGTACTCTTTATTGACGTACTTGTCAGGTCTGAAAAGTCAGTTAGCTACTTAGTTAGACAGGTCTAACTTCAGTCATCTCTAAGAAGTCTCCACGGAGCTTTGTCAATTGTGGCTGCTTCTGAAAGCTTCTGAATTGCCACTGTTTGCAAAAAAACCCAAACCCTACATACCTAGAGCTCCTCAGCAGACAGGTTATAACATTTATTGGGGGGGGCAAAGGGGGGAGGGGCAAAGGGGGTGGGAAGCAGGTAGTACTTCCTATTCTTTTCCTCAGAAATCAGGTCTTCCCCAAAATTTCATCTGTTAGTGAAAGGCATCTTGAATGGTTCAAGCAATTATAGAAGTCTTATAACAGGGATTATAGGGCAAATATGTACAGGATAAAACTGTATTTAAAACCAGGAATAAATAATGGGGTTTATTCTCTGAATAATTTATTTTTTTGACTTCCCAAAACCTTTTAAATAACAAGGTTGTAGTATGTCCACATGTGTGTGTTTGTGGCCTGATAATGAACTTTTGCTTTTGTTTGCAGCGTGGTCTTTGCTTTGGCTTACTGTGTACTACATGAACAAACACAATTTTACTCTTTTTAAAAATATTGTTCTGAGAACTGTTACATTCTCACCTTCCTGACTGAACTTTGTCTTCTTGAGGCTTGGATGCAGTGTGATGTTATTTGTGATGACAGGATATGCAGTATCAAAAAAACCCCACCCCAACAGAACAGCATAACTGTAGTGGCTGCCGTCAGCCCCGGCAGCAGTGGAAAGCCGCTTGAGCAGAGAGCATCTGTGGGCAGTGTGTGCTCAGACTGCTGTCACAGCAGCCCTGCATTGTCCTTCTGGATGCACAAAGCCCTCATGGCACTGCAAGGCAGGATGAGAAGCTGGAAGTAGTTAGCAAAGTGATACAGAAAGGTCCTTAACAGAAAGCAGTGATTTATTTCCATCACATGCCCAACAAAATGCCATGGTTTTGCTTTCTAAGAATCCCTCTACAGCATTTAAATTACTCTGTGTTGAATCTCTCTCTTTTCCTTAAAAAACAGAATGAAAATTAATTCATGTAAGCTAAATGATGGTAGACATTTTCTATTTATTTTACAGGGAAAAACTACAAAGCATCCTTTAAAATTAGCAGGGAGAAGGTGTCAGGGTGCAGGCAGGGACAGAGGCTCCCTGGGCACGCAGTGGCAGCTGGGCAGCCGGGGCCTGTCCCACCGCCCCAGCCAGCAGCAGGGCAGCTGGGCAGGGAGCAGGCAGAGGCAGCCCCATTCCTGGGCATTTGGCATCTGGCAGGGACTGGGATGGGCAGAGCCAGGCTGTGATACTGGCCCAGCGGCCAGGCACGGGGGCAGCTGGAGACTGGCTCTGCTATGGCATGGCTGGGGCAGGGGCTGGCGGCCCTGGAGGCTGACATGGGGTCCTGGGCCCTGGGGAGGCTTGGCAGGGCTGGTAAGCCCTGTCAGTGCCATCAGGGCCCTGATGGGATATACGATAGTGGTTTTTAATTTTTACTTTAAATAAAAAGAAATGCATAGTAGAGTTTTGAAGAAAGGAAGTAAAAAAAGGCAGGTTTTTTTCAGCTCCCTATGTTCTAAAAACTGAACTTCAGCAATAAAACTAAATGCAGTCAAGTGGATTTCACACAAATAGAACCAGTACTTAGATAATTATTTTAGTCATTTAGGAAGTAATTTTGACCTTAAACTAGGAGTGCATAAATAGGTCCATGCATGAAGAGATCAGACTATGATACAAGCAGCATTGTGTCAATTCTAGTTGTGTACCAAGTTTTGTAATTATAGATTAGTCTTTCTGCGCTATGGGTCACAGCTCAGCATCAATGGTATATTGTGGTTGTGGAAAATTTCTGTGCAAGTGGCAGACATATGCCGAATTATACAATGATGTTGAGACACCTTCAGTGTATGACGTTCTTTTCAAGACAGCACTGAAATAAGAGCATGTGCAAGTTCTGAATTTATAAAACCTTAGTCATTATACAAAGAAAGACATACCCACTCTCTAGCAATTTGTTACAAGTTTGTGTTAATTCTTTCTAACCATAGACTCACAGAACAGCCCAGGTTGGAAGTGACCTCAAAAGATCAACCCTTTGTGGGAAATGGAGCCTGAATGGGATTATTGAGCATCCTGTCCAATCGCATCTTGAAAACCTGTGGTGATGGGGACCCTACCACATCCCTGGGGAGGTTGTTCCACTGAATAATTGTTCTCACTGCAAAAAATTTCTTTCTTATATCAAAATGAAACCTCTGCCAGTGCAACTTGTACCCACTGTCCCTTGTCTTCTCCGTGTGGCTCCTTGAGGAGAGAGAGCCTCTGTCCTTTTTGTAGCTGCCCTTTAAATGTCCATCTCCGAACCATACAAAAAGAGATTCTGTTTCATATTGAGTGTAATCACATAACAAATGACAGCTGTGATTATTAGCATGGCATGCAAACGTATGTACAATAAAATAAAATCCTGTCCTGATAAGACAGAATTTCTCCTCTGTTTGTTATGATGAAACAGACTGTTGCATACAAGAGAAAAATTATATGACAGTACAAAATAGTCTCATTTTAAAAGATGGGTTCTGAAATATACAAAGGCTGATGATGGAGTTATTTCCTGAGCAGCTTTAGATTAGTCCTAGATGATTATTAATCTGGTCCAGAAAAATCTTTCTTATTTGGGCCACACTGTCTTTCACTTTAAACTGAGGCAGGTGATTATTTTCGTTCCTGTTCTTAGTGCTAAAGGATGGCTGATAGGGCTTGTTGGCAGCTGCTTCGTGCTGTTTTCCTAAAGCTTCCTAGAAGAGATCCATTTTTTATACAAAGTCATCTGCTGAGTTCCAGCAGAAAACCTAGACTGACAAACTTTTAGCTTATTTTGGGGGGTTTAGGGAATATTGTTATTTTGATGAAATGGGACACTGATTTGAGAAAACACCTCTTTTTGTTTAAGAGACAGGAAAAAAACTTAAATATTTCTTATTTATGTCTAATTAAGACAGGAAAAAACTTACTTCTTAAGATCAAGCACTTTGATTAAGTGCTTTTCAGAATTGGGGCATGGAATAAGAAACACAGATTAACTGTGTCTATCAGCAAGTGCTGGGAGCCTGTGCAGTAAATTTAATGTCCTCAAATACATACATGCCTGTGTCTCAAGTTCTGTTTTCAAAGATCAGAATCAGTTTTCTAACCGATTTAATACAATGACATTCCATTTACATATCTGTGTCGAGACATGAAAATACCTGGCTCACTCATAATAGCAAAGGACAAATATACAATACATTCAAAGTAACGTGAAAGAAATAAGCTATATGCCAGCTACATGCCAAGAAAAATAATATTGGGTGTAGAACTGATCTATATACACATGAATAAAATACAGGCACCAGGACTAAAAGCTGCTGTTGTAAAATGCTGTGTATTAATGCTTGATACAGAAGTTCTAGTTGTGGCAGTTGATTGCCCTCTATGCCTTGGCATGCCAATCTAGGGTGTTGCTACAGAATCATCCACTGGGAAAGGAAAAGTATTTAATAGGTTTTTTTTACAGTAAATAAGCAACAGATTATGTAGATACGAGTTCTTAAAATGCTATGTTCTGAGATGAAGTCCAAATACAGACATCAAAGGCAGGAGAATTTACCGTATTGGTAGCACTCTATATAAAGTGTTAGGAATTATTGCTTAGAAATCATATAGACTAATACATTTTTCTGACTTCCTTTTCAGTTATACATGTTTCAGAAGTAGAAAGCGTGTCAGACAGATGCATGGAAAATCATTCTGGGAGCTATACTGTATATGGCATGCACAGATTCCTGTGGGATGTTATCTTTGCCTTCAATAGTGTTAATTTACTTCCATGACAATACATTGTATTTAAAACTTCAACCATTTCTTGGTACTAATATATAGTGCTGATGAGAGGTGTTATTACCAAAGTCTACTCCATCCCTATAATTTCATTGTCAAACCATGATGGAGGAAATGAAATTCTGTACAATAATCTCAAGCTTTGTAATATTTTGAACTGAGAGAGAAAACAGTGAAACTTAGACCATCCAAATCCAGAGAAGAAAATGTGAAACTGTACACCATCCTTCATGGTTAAATAAGAAAAATCCAAGATTTCCTTGATACAGATTATATTCTCTTTCATACACAGTTCAAGTTAAGAACTATCAATGTTCAAACCTCCTCTACTCCTGTTACCTCTAGCAGCTGCAAATGTTGCTCTCAGTTACTATTTGACCAGTCTATTTTCATTTCGTGTTCCAAACAAACATAGTATAGTGTTTACAGCTTACATTTTTAAAATATTTTTGGCCTACATCATTGTTCTTTCTTCTCAGTTTGCAGATGTCCATGCTGAGTATTTCTGCAAGGAAAATACAATTTATGAAATAATTCACCAAATACATAAATAGATCTTCATGCAAAAGACAAAAAAAAAAATACTTCCAGTGGAAAATGCTGATTCTAGCAGTACACTTAATGAACACTGTAAAATAACTATAAATAACTATGATCTTTTGCTTGGATAGTCTGACAAACTACATTCCTTTCAATTGCCACATCACAGTACATTCTGATGAATTTATGCAGCATTCATTCATCCCACATTTTCAGCTACTCATCCCAGATTCTGTTTTACCTTCAGATTGAACTTCCATTTCTATTATCAAGCCATTCTCATCATGGAATGTAACCATGATCCAATGACAGTTGTCACCTAAGCAGAACTGGGTTTCAGTGATGTCTTTGTTACATCAAGTGTCTCTGTACACTTGTTAGCATGTAGAAGAACAATTTTATTAAACTGTTGTTTCTATTGCAAAGCATTAAAAAGTCAGAGTTATGGGGAATGGAATGGGATAGGATGGGATGGGATAGGATAGGATAGGATGAACAGAACAGAACAGAACAGAACAGAACAGAACAGAACAGAATAGAATAGAACAGAACAGAACAGAATAGAATAGAATAGAATAGAATAGAATAGAATAGAATAGAATAGAATAGAATAGAATAGAATAGAATAGAATAGAATAGAATAGAATAGAATAGAATAGAATAGAATAGAGTAGAATAGAGTAGAATAGAATAGAATAGAATAGAATAGAGTAGAATAGAATAGAATAGAGTAGAATAGAATAGAATAGAGTAGAATAGAATAGAATAGAGTAAAATAGAATAGAATAGAATAGAGTAGAATAGAGTAGAATAGAATAGAATAGAATAGAATAGAGTAAAATAGAATAGAATAGAGTAGAATAGAATAGAATAGAATAGAATAGAGTAGAATAGAATAGAATAGAATAGAATAGAATAGAATAGAATAGAATAGAATAGAATAGAATAGAATAGAATAGAATAGAATAGAATAGAATAGAATAGAATAGAATAGAATAGAATAGAATAGAATAGAATAGAATAGAATAGAATAGAATAGAATAGAATAGAATAGAATAGAATAGAGTAGAATAGGAGTACAATAGACCAGACTAGACCAGACCAGACCAGAATAGACCAGAACAGAACAGACCAGAACAGAGTGGTTCAGCTGGAAGGAACCTACATAATCACGTAGTCCAACTGCCTGACCACTTCAGGGCTGACCAAAAATTGAAGAATGTTATTAAGGGCATTGCCCAAATGCCTATTCAACACTGACAGTCTTGGGTCATCAACCACCTTTCTAGGAAGCCTGTTCCAGTGTTTGACAATCCTCTTGGTAAAGAACTGTTTTCTTGCATCTACTCTGAACCTCCCCTGATGCAGCTTGGAGCAATTCCCACGCATCCTGTCACTGGAAACCAGGGAGAAGAGATCAGCACCTTCCTCTCCAAAAGGGCAGCAGAATGATTTTGAAGGTCATTCTCCTGCCTTAGGTGTAGTGATGTCAGAAAAGCTAAGGGGTAATGTTTTTCAAAAAAAGATTTTTTTTCTGTTGTGATTGTCCCTTGCAGTAGAAAAGAAGCACAGTTTATTTAAAATTACCAGGAAAGATTTGTTATTGAGGATGACTGCACCAGTATGCATTGGGGTCCATGCACCAATGTATCATGGGAGCTGCCCAGCTTGAAAGCAGCTTTGCATGAAAGGACCCTGGGGTCCTGGTGAAAACAAGCTTGAGCATGAACCAGCAATGTGCTCCTCTGAGCAAGGCGGCAAATGGTTTCCTGGGCTGCGTTAGGAGTGTTGCCAGCAGGTTGAGGGAGGAGATCCTCCCTCTCTGCTCAGCACTGGTGAGGCCACACCTGGAGTCCTGTGTCCAGTTCTGGACTTCCTGTAAGAGACAGACATGGGCATACATCGTACAAAGATGATGAATGGACCGGAGCACCTCTCCAATGAGGAAAGGCTGAAAGATCTTGAATGTGTTTAGCCTACAGAAGAGAAGGCTCAGGGGAGATCTCATCAATCTATATAAATACATGAAGGGAGGGTGCAAAAAGGACAGAACCAGGCTCTTCTCAGTGGTGCCCAGTCACAGGACAAGGGTCAATGGGCACAAACTGAAACACAGGAGGTTCTCTCTGAACATCAGGAAATGCTTTCCCTCTGTGAGGGTGTCTGATCACTGGCACAGGTTGCCCAGAGAGGTTGTGCAGTCTCCATCCTTGGAGATAATCAAAAGCTGTGCAGACATGGTCCTGGGCAACTGGCTCTAGGTGGCCCTGCTTGAGCAAGGGTGTTGGACAAGATGACTTCCAGAAATCCCTTCCAATCTCAGACAGTCGTTCTGTGGTTCTGTGACTGACCTGGTGTCAGCTGATTGACCTGCCATTTGGCCATGCTTTAGGATGTCATGTGTTACATGCCATCAGGGTTTTACAGTCAGGAGAAGACTACAACTCAGGTACTTCTCTGCAATTACATATTCTTGATAGTGCATGATTTATATATATATGTATGTACATATATATATGATACATATGAATTATAAAAGAATGCTCACTACAAGTTTAAAATGTAACAGAGTACAAGATATAATTTCATTATATCAAATTTTACAAATCAAAAGAATGCTGGTACTGATTGGACTGATGGTAAGAGAAGCTCACTGTGGGAAGAAAGTCAATGATACATAGTCTGGAATTCTTTAAGTTAACAATAATCTAACGTAGAAAAGAATGCATGGCAACCTGGTTAAGGTAGTAAGCTTTAAGAGAATGCTAGTAAAAAGCAGCTGTTATCTGGCCAGCCTTCTTTGGAATTAAAGCTTATCTTCAAAACCAGTCCATTTACACCATTCCCCGCATATCCCCTTTTGGAAATTGAAGTGATCATTAAATCTATTTTTAGATTTTATAGATTTATATAATTAATAGATAATTAGATATTAATCTAATAACTAGAATATTGGGGTAACCCTTAAGCAGTGGAAGAATTCCACTCTGATCTCTCTGGATTCCAATGACGGTCAAAATTAGGAATGATTTTTTTTTTAATAATGGGAGACAACAGTAGGAAAATAAGATGCCTTCATCCAATGACATGCATTCCTCTTTTGTAGCAAAACCCAAAAATGTAGGCAATTTGTGTACATAAATGTGTAATTTCCTCCCCTTAAAAGTACTGTACATTAGGTTAATTTGACTGGGCTGTGGCATCTAATCTCCCTTCTTGGAGCCCTCCACTTCGTAAGAACACAAGATATGACATCCAGCAGCAGGTGGTTGGTTACTCAGATTCTGTATCCTATCATCTGTAACAGCAGGTAGTGCTAAGCTGCAGAAACACAGAACAAACCCATTCATACACAAAACAGCTGATAGTCCACAACCCCCAATGAATACCAATTCAGTTGAGAAATACAGAACTTCCTAGTCAACTAGTCCATATCTGCATAAAATACGATTGCCCTAGGGTTAGAAGGCAACACTGTAAAGGTTTTCACTGGTCATAAATTATTATCAATTAACTTATTTAATAAAGTTCAGACACAGCTTTTACTCTATGACCTTGTGTAACACTGAATTTTACCATTATCATGCTATATGAACTGATGTTTCCCTCTTTCATTTGATACAATTTTGTAGTTACTAATTTTGAGCCAGTTATTAAATTGTTCTTAAAGACAAACACAAAATTATAACTGTCATGCTGGAACTGATCCAATGCACTGTCCCCAGCAGTGATATTATGGAAAGTGGGAAAGCGTACTTTGTTTAACAGTTAAAGACTGTGAAGAAAAAGAGAGTTCTATTCAGTCCTTTTTTTTTTTTGTCAGCTTTACCTACAATGACCTCTGTGTTGTCTTTATTTCTATAAATCACCGCTCCCTTTCAAGTCTTAGCCAAGTTATTAGTTTTACCAACTTTGTGTGGCAATTAGTCCCACACTCTAATTTATTTGTCATATAAATACACCTCTAATTTATTTTGAATTTGCCAGCTGTGTTCTGTGAATATAAAAAGATTCCACACTAGAAAAATGGTTTCGGGCACATTTGTAAATACAGAAAATGTAGGCCAGCAATGTATTGTTGTAACAGCCACTGCTGTCTGACTCAGTCACAATTGCAACAAAAAATAAGTAACAGCTCAAAATATTTTTCCATTACTTCTCAAAATCTTAAAGTAATTATAGTAAGAATTATAATTAATGTAGTTCAGATTTCCTGGGAAGAAATATAAATGTGTATTGTGTAGGCTGTAGGTTGGAAACGGATTTTTAAAATGCCTGTTTGGCTTATTTCTACTGGTATGTTGTTGAAACAAAAGGAAAGCCAATCTTCATTGCCATGTCATGGGTGGAATGAAATACAATGAGAATTCCTCTGTAAGGCAGAAGGTTCCCACACTTCACTGCTTTGAGCAGGAGGTTGGATTAAGTTGGAATTCCTACCTGAGTCACACCACGATCCTCTCTGAACCACCGGCAACAATTGTACTGTCCTCTTGAGACTCTGTTGGACGTTTTGCCTCCATTTACAATTCTTTAATTTCACATGGCAATGTTGTTGCATTTTGAGGCAAGGTTTGGGAACTGTGGCTACTGGAAATTAAACTCTTAAGAGCCCTGACCAAAGGAGCAGGGAAGGGGAGCTCCGCTTAGGCTTTGGATGTGCCGCAGGCTAAGCACTCCTTTTCAAGAGGGAGAGGTGAAGCTGGCTGGAGAAAACACCAATCTGTTCTGTCTAAGGAATTCCTTTGCCTTGATATAGTAATTATGGCTATCTGGTTCAGTCCCTTAAGGGGCCAGCTGCTTTCAGAAAGCAGGAAGGAGTATCAATCAGCTGAGAAAAGTCTCCTTTCTTTAACCCTGCCTGCAACTGCTGCCTGAAGCCTCCTTTAGCACCTGTCTGTGCTGAACTGTACTCCAAAGAACAAAGTAACTGGCAGCACAATTTACAGTTAGAAGCCTGGTTCAACTGCACATTAAAATACACTACAGCCTGGAGATCTTGCAGTTCCGTGTGTCAGGAGCTTTCTATCATTATTTCTAGCGCAGTGGAGCTGCTGCACTAAACACCTGTATGAGGCAAAGAATCACTTACCTGGACACTCTTTAAGAATCTCGTGTGCACCTGACTCTAAGTCCACATAAGTGCCAGAGTTTGGCAGACAAGGAGGGTGAGACAGGAGATTGGGAATAGACAAGCAGGACTTTTTAGAGTTGAACTTAACTGCACTGACTGCGCTCCATCACTTTTTCTTGTTAAGCCCACAAATACCTGTTGAAAAATTGGGAAGTTATTGTACTTTTCAGTACACTGGCTTACTACTAAAAATCTGCACTGCTGTGGGACAAAATTGTGTACAGTGTATATCTAAGCATACAGATTTTCTGAGTGCAAAAATGTGGGCTGTACCTCAGACTATAGCAGCCTGTAAAAGTTTGTGATACACATCTGTATGGTACAGCTTGGGTACTAGAGATTCTGCACCAGAATCACAGTCTCCAGCTGTGTCTCCAGCTGTGGTAGCCACTCCATCTTCAGTCTACTCCACAAGTTCTTCCAGTTACATGTGCTAGGAAGTACTGTAAGTGACCTTTTCTCATCACTAAATGGTACAGTTTATATGAATTGATGCTAGTTTATCATATTTTTGTCCTGACAGGATGCAGAGGGAAATAAGAATGTCTTGAGTACATGTACACACTGTGCTGATGCAGTTGGGACCTATGGAGGTGACAGCATTGAACAGCTCATGGTACAAAACTCTCTCTGCCGGCAGGCCACCCTCTGTGAGCACCCACTGCCTTTGCAGTGCCTCTGAGCCAGCCCTGGAGTGTCACCTTTCCCCAGTGTGCTGCCATGCTCACCTCTGTCAAAGGGGATTGTGTGCTGCTGGAAAGGGGTGTACTGTACACAGAAGGATGTAATTTCTTTTATTTGTTGCTTCATGGATAATGTAATATTTTTGTGGGACTACTGTTTTTATGCTCAAATTGTTTATAAACATTTCATTTGGATGTTAGTCCCTTTTTAAAAGGAGATTATAAAATAGGTACCTTGTTGGTGCATATTTCCAGGCAAATACATAAATACATAAAGCTCCTGCTTGAGGTGTGACACCCATCCTGGCTGAAGGATTGGAACTGAAGGTAATAATTATCTGTCCCAGCTGTGGAAGTTCCTTGTAAGAAATAATATTAAAAATGGCTTCCTACTTAAAGAATATGGTACACGCAATGATTAGACAAATAAAGATCACCAGTAATCCTGTACACATGGAAGATTCACAAAGATAACCTGATGGATGCTCTTAAAAGCCATCAGCTGTCGAAAGACAACTCAATGTGGTTTTGCATCTGCATTCCTTGTTACAGAAAAATGAAGTAGGATTTATAAACAAATATGTCAAGTGTATGTGATATGCTGCAATGATCTTATAGTAAAGTGCATGCTACATTCTGAAAAATAACACACTGAGGCTGTATCCTTTGCATTTCTGCATTTTTTGCAGGTGGACCTTTCAAGTATATTTCTCTGCAGAGTTCATTTTTTAGTAAGTGCATTTAAAACAGAAAATAAGAAACAAATACAAGTTTTTTGATCAAATTGCTTACTCTTGAAGACTATACTTTTTTTGATGTCTCATCAATGCTTTCTATCATGTGTAATTATTTTGATAAAGTCTGTGGCTATCTAATATTTTCTGTTTACCAGCTGATTTGTTGATTACTATCATGAAATAATTCACCCAAAGTTTGGCTCTGACACCATGAAAGAAGGAGACATTTTAGTGCATACAGAATAAATAAAACCTTTAAAAACAAGTTTCCCAGAAGATCACCTTGCTGCCTTCAGGAACAGAAATATGCTCATCAGGAGAAGGGTACCTCTCCAGTGAAAGACAGAAGTGCAGGTTTGGTGCTAAGCACTTTTCAAAATCCAGAGGGCTTTTACATGCTGGTGGCAGCATAGCTCCAGTGGTCTTACAGTAAGAGTCAGAGTGGTCAAAAGACACTGAAGACAGTGTAGTGAAAGTGCAGCCAAAAATTTTATTATCCCTCACCTCTTGCCAGTCTCAGGGGAGCCAGAAACTCAAAATTCCTCCTTCCTTTGCTGGCTAGCAGGGGTCTGGAGTCTTGCTCCTTGTCATACAGTGGCCAGAGGAAATCTCTGCCAGGGATCCTTGCAGGGTTCTGCTTTTATGAAAAAGAGACAGAATAAACCTGGCTTTTTAAGATTTTAAAAAACAGAAAAATCTTCAGGCTTCATTCACAAAGACCTCTCCATACCAGTGAGATTCTGCGACTGTAAACTGTTCTGTTCTGCCAGGCATTTTCAGGTAAATCTAAAATGTCAGTAGCACACATGTTAGAAGTAAACAAACGCAATTACTAATGAAGTGATAGTTTAAAGTTCTTGTTCAGTATTTATTCAGTGAAAATTTGACCTTTGGAAAAAACTTCAGAATTTGCCCCATAGTAGTTTAATATTTAGGTGATAAAGCAAGATACTCAATTTCTTGTGTGTATGCATAATATTGGTTACAACACATAAATGCAGTAGCTTACACTTAACAGTGTATTTTATGTGGAAAATCTTGAAATGAAACCTGCCCATTTTTCTGATAAAATAAAAAAAAGTGTTTATATCTTGACAAAGATTAAATCATCCTTCAGTGCTTACCTGTGTGCTGTATTTGTGAATATGATTCAGGTCATTGTCTTCAAATTTACTGTTCATGCATGAAAAATTCAACAAATGTATGAGTTTATGTAAGACCTTCATGTTAAAAAAGTGTTAAGAATGTCAGTGTCTTCTGGATAGAGCTTAAGCATGGCTCTGTTGCAATGTGGAACATTCTTTACCTGCCTTTTATCCTGCAATAGTTTTGTGGTTACATAGAAAACAGCTTGTAATGCAGTCAATCTTCTAATTTTCATGAAAATTAAAATCACTTTCAAGGAAGTGAAATACACTACAACATAAAAATGTTAATAGTCATAAAATGTTAAATCCCGTATTTCAAAAATCCTCTGCAGCACATTTCAGGTGGTAACTACTGAATCTCTTCCTCATTCAAAACTTATATTACCTTCAACCGAATCAGTCCTTCAGGAGAATAGAAGGTGCATCCCATTGAATTCAGGTGAATTTTGCTAAAGAACTGTGTTAAATGCCAAATTCATAACTCTGGATACAGCTAATGCTTTCTAAGTGCTCAAGGTTATGTTTTTAGACTCTATACACCTACATTCTGAGACAGCAAAGCCAGAGGCATTGAAAAGGCTGAAAAATCACTTCTTAGCCTACAACCAGACTTGTTGCTTATAAGTATTATTCTATACTTCAGCACTATGTCACATAACCAGGCTGAAAAGTCTTGGCAGATAATTTCGTTACTGTAAGAAATAATTTCAATGTTACAAGCAACTTGGGTGCTATGACAGATTTTTAAAAATGCACTGCTGTTCCTCAAAACTGACAGTTTGAGGTCTTCAAAACCACTGCCCAGACCATTGTTAATACTATAAACAAAATTAGTCATATCTTCATCTCTAATTTGTATGGTAGCTGCCCAGCCTTTATTTAGCTGTAATTCCTTTCCATCTGTGCTTTGCAATGCATTGGAACGTAACTTAGTGGGTACCTAGTGCCAGCTTTCTTTCCAACACATTCAGCTTCCATTGACTTCCATGGGAAATGAAGGGTGACAAATTTTGTAATAATGGAAGTCATAAACATTACTTACCACAGTCTTTCCCTGTTCACTCAATTCTACAGGACATGTTAATACACACAGGACTGTGGTTCTGAATGTAATAAGAAAACAAAGTGTTCAAGGGCAAATACTGCTGGGCAAAAAGTGCCTGACTGTCTTTCAAATCACTGGACCGAATTCTGCTTTTGGTATAATTTTAATTATAGGATTGCTTTCAGTTTACATGAGATTATTGGTAACAGGAATTTGTCCCACCAAAGTTACTTTGGAGGCTAATTCAACAGCCCATTGAGATTAGTAAAGATAGTAGAATTTGGCTCACAAGGGAAAACCCCTCAGGATTTATAATCAGAAAAGTCAGAGTGCATACAATGCCTAATCACACCATAAAAAAGAGGTTAAACATCTTATAATTTTTCTGTATTTTATACATAAAATGCAATAAAAGTAAAGTTATTGTAACTAAAAATTTACTTGTCCTAAAGCAACATCCCACCCCTCCAAATACTGTGACATTTATGACTATGTTGAGGTTGTATCCAGCCACTATTTAGTCTCTCAGGTCTGGTCTCAGAGCAAAATGCATTCCATGGAAAACTGAATGACGGAATTTTAGTTACAACACAATTTTCCAGCTGTTCAAAAAAGCCGTATCATGGTGTATATTTCACAACTGCTGAAAAGCAATAAAATTAACTGACAACTGGTCATATCCATCTGGGCCCAATCCTGGAAAGTGTTAAGTGTTATGAATTTCTGCATTTCTGTCGAGGCCAGTGGGAGTCTGGGGTTTGCTGAGCATTTTGTGGTCACAATAAGAGGAGAGAAGATCTTTCACCACCTCTTAGGCTAGGGCCAAGAGCCAGTAACATCAAAGTAATCCTACCGTTGTTAAACTAGATCCAAAACGCATCCATATGAAACATGGTGCCAGTGGAAATTTGCTGTGTATTAGATGATTTGTGTCTGTTTCTCTAACACTAACTTTGGAGGTCTTTTGGATCAACAGCAAGGCACAATATGAAAAAAGCATGTTTTCTGCATCCCGGTGGAAAAGAATCATCTGTGTGAACTGCTGCTACAATGGTAAAAAAATTCTAGAAGTATTTTATTTGCAAAATATTTATGCTATATCCTCAAAAGAAATGAGGATTATCTTAAATCTTTACATCAGTCCTTACTTTAGAGCCAAAAAAGATTGTCTGCTTTGGGAGGATAACAAATCTGTCACTTTTAATCTGTCTAATAGACTGAAATTTTCCCTTTTCTTTTGGTGCCCTGAAGGAGCAACATCACAGCTGGACACATTTTCTGAGTAATGTAACTTCTTTACTGAGGACTGTAGGACTGCAACTTCTTTACTTCTTTACTTCAACTGGAATCTTGCACTGGACCGACACTTCCAAGCCTCTTTCCACTTGCCAGTCATATCTCAAGGCCAACCAGGTTACTCCTTCAGGAGCTTTGTCTCAGTAATCCCTTTATTCAAACACTGAATTGTACCATCTGAATGGCATAATGCGAATGTGCTATTGGTTTATTTAATGATCAATCCCTTCTCCCTCCCATCCCAGATCATTAACATTGCCTTGATTTGATACAGAATAAAAAGAAACAAGTGTTTCCGTAGGCTTTCAGCCTGACTTTTCCCTAAGAATTTTGATTTCTTCAAGTGCCAAGCTCCTTTTCAAGATTTTTTTAATGGACTGTTAAGAGAAAAGTAGCTAAAATCTGATTTTGCTGCTCTGATAAAATTTAGCATCAATTAGAGAAAACTGCAGGACATTCTAAAATGTTTCAAAAATTTGAGAATATTATTATTATTATATGATTTTCAAAATAATTATCTATTTAACGGAGGAGATGGATGTTCACCTGAGGTCTACTTCCACAAAATTTAGTCTCCTGAGTGGTCTCTGCTGTTTTTAAAGTTACTAATGTGAAAAAGGATTACTGCTGTCACTAAAGTTTATGGAATGAGACCCTGAAGCTCCACTAACAACTTTACCATTAACTTTTTTATTGTTTGCTTACAAAACAGTTCATTACAGTGCCATCCAGACTGATGCTGTATACCAGGACCTTCGGCACCCTGCGTCCATTCAGGGTCTGAGACTTTAAAAGCACGAACAGAAAGGCAAAACCAACCAGAAACTCAATTACTCTCCTGCAATCCAAACCCCACATCTCTGAAAATGGCTGTACCTTATAAATGATGCGTCACTAAACGCATCATAGAATAATTCTTACCTGAGTAACCTGATTCTGCAGAGATGCAATGAGGAACTAGTCAAATAAAAAACTCAGAGCAAGGGAACCTAGCACAAATGCAAAGGGAAACGCTCAGGTAGCCAGATATATCCACACTATCACATATCCAGACAGAAGTACTCATGACAGTTTGCTCATTAAATGACTCCCAAAGTGAACATTTCAGTATTTGCTTGAAGCCTTCTTTATTTTGTAGCTTGTAACAGCCTTTATAAAGAACTCTTGAGAACTTCCTCTAAGTATGTCATTTCTTTCCAGGAAAAATGAAGAAAAAGGCATCTGCAACAAATACTACCATCAACAGAAATTTTACCTGTCTAGCCCAACTGTTGATGTTCTTTCACCAATTTATACAGCTTGTATCCTTCTGTGCCTGTTGCTGTACTAGACCTATATGTACTGGCACATCTTTTCCTGGGAAAGAGGTAATTAATGGCAAAAGAAGAGAAGTAGAATTCCCAATCATAGCTCAGATGCCTTCTCAAGAATTCTTGTCTTTAAATTGTTTCCAGAAGCTGTGATTGTGCAGAAGTATTTCACACATAGTTTTACGAGTTAGTAATGTAGCACATCTACTACCTTCACTAGCAGTGAGCTTGAACTAGCACAACTGAAGTATAACTGCTGTGTGCATTTTCATTGTCATTATCATCTAAAATACGAGTTGGCACTTCAGATGTGAGCATGAACAGCTGCATTATTGAAAATCTTTAAGAAAGTTGGGATAATCTGCTGTTAACCTCAGAAAGTAGGTTAATAGTATATTAACTATGGAGAGATCTTAGCAGTGAGGTTCCACTTGTCTTGGTGATGACCATGATGTGCAGAAGTTTGAGAAAAATTAACTTATCATTATTCCAGGCTGATGCAACATGACTGCCAAAGAAACACGTAACTGCAGCTGAAGCAAAAATACTAGAAGGTGTTCACCTACTTGATAATCTACCTTTATACATTCTTTTAAAAACAGGGGAGTTAACCAGTACTGTGTCACAATCTTTATGACATTTTAGTCACCCTGACCCATCTACTTATTTTAGACATGCCTGGTTAGTGTTAGAACTTCCACCCTAAAATACCACTCTGTAGTTATCAAAAGTCAACCGCAGGAGCAGAGAGCCAGTGTAGTGGTGGCTATTAGCATTGCAATCCATTATGATGCAGACAAGAGAAATGTTAGACGTCATAATGCTTGTAACACAACAATCTAGTTGCAGCCTGCTCCACCCTAAGTCCTCCTCCATTGCTTCTTCCCAGTCCATATTGGTAAAGCTATACACATGGCAGCAATCATAGAAGACTTGGAAGAAAATTCTAGTGTCAGTAGATCTGAGTGGAATCCACTGCCTGGGAGACAATCCTCTTTATTGTCTTTTTCTTATCCGTGTTCATCAAATAGGTGGGGTAGTTTCAAATAATTCCACTATGAACTATGAACTAGAGAGGGAGCAAGGAGTACAGAAATAATTTCTCCCTGTACAACATGACCCTTCTGACTTCAGATCATGGTCCCTAAAATAAGGGGTCATGCAGCCCCTGCAGGCTCGTTGCCAGGCCTCTTTAGATCAGAGGCTGCTGGTCCTACTGACTGTTGCCAAATTATGTGTGTACTCAACTGTCTGCTAGGGACTGAGCTGAGACCACTAAACTAATTTCACGTAGGAGTTCAGGTTTAAGTCATTTTAAAACAACATTAACATATTTCATATGCTTTCTCTCCAGGAAAAAAAAAAGCCCTTGAGAGGCCAAAGTAGAATAGTTTCTATAACACAAGGTAATCTTAAATATGATAGATGTAGGATCTGCCTATGACTTGCTGTCAATTACAGAATTTATCCCATATCAGATGAAACAAGTTTAATAAACCACTTAAGTGTTATAAGGTATGCTTCCTACCAACATGAATTATGTATCTATCTGCAGCCAAATGTACGTGTTCTATCACTCTGAATATTAAATACAAAAACTATGTTTAAGTAATGTGAAGGGTCTGATTTAAAGCAACAAAAGCCAATAAATTCAAAGTTTATGCTGGCACTCTATCCTTAACTCACACAAATTGTTTCAAACAGGTATAATGGCATGAATTACGCCCCTCTTACATTTATGTTTCTACTTCCACATTTGAATTTCCTGAGTTTTGTCAGTGTCTCTCCATGAGTGTCTTTAAATAGAGTTCTAAAATGTAATTTATTAGCTTTGTTTTTATTTTTTAAGGTAAATGTATGCCTTAGAGAAAATTAAAAAATTCACATTTTTTTTGTCTGAGGATGGAATGGCTCCTTTGGAACTGTTTTAGTTTCTCTACTTAATACACAATTATAATGTTTAAAGTTATTTATTAATTACTTTATTAAGTCTGTATTATTTACACAAGAGACTGTAATGGGTCCACCAGAGCTTTTCTGATCTCTTGGGTTACCATAGAACTGGTCAGCTATTTAGGATGCTCATTAAAAAATAATTTTTATAAGCAATTCATAGTCTTAGCAATATGGATAATAGCAAAGTGAAGATGTACAGTGTTCATGTTTCAAATGCTGAGTAGGGTTTTAGCTGCTTTTCTGTTTCTATCATTTTCTATGGCACCACATAAATGTGAATAGGATTGTGAGAGCCCAAAATAAATTCTACACAAGTGGGGTTTCGCCAGAGGATTCCACGTAAGTACAATTGGGAAAAACTGGTAGAGAACACAAAGGAAAGGTGTGGGTTTTGTATCTATGGCAATGCTGCTAATCAAGAAGTACCTTTAAGTCCTTGGTGAGTGCTGAGAATGAAGCAAGGTGGCATTCAACAATGCGATGCCTTAGTACAGCAAACAAATTCAAATCTCAACATATGGGCACATACAGCAGTCTTAAAATGTCATCTTAGTTGTAAGTTCCTCCAGAAAAGAATACGAGTTATAGCTAAGTTGGTAGCACAGAATGCATCTATTTATTAAACAAGACAAAGTTCTGTAATATAGTATAAAAATCTTAGGCTCAGAAACTGAAAAATCGTAAGTTATAAGTTTCAAAATTAATATCAGTACTTTGGGAAAGTCACTAAGACTTTTTCCCTTTAAAATTTCCTATCTGTTAATACAGAAATACTTAACTCCACTAGGGTGTCTCAAAGATGTACTTGTTATTGTTGCTATAGAACAGAAAAATACTACATGTATGCAAAATCCTACTATTATATACTTTTTTTTTTTATATGTACGTTTGGTTAGATTTTTATCGTGGACAGCTTATCACATCTGTTTCTAAGTACCAAGTGTTCTTCAGCTAGCTTAACATCTAATGAGTTTGCTCTGTGTGCATTTATTGAGTTCATTTGAATTGCACTATTATTGTGATAGAGCTGCTAAGCTGTTAACAAAAGAAACCCCTTAAAATTACTCTGGTATGTAACCTCTTTCACATAAATGTTCAGAAAAAAACTTAGTATTTCTCTTCAGTATAGTTATACAGCAAATGTGATTTTCATTGTGGACATTGTTCTTCACGTTAAGGTGAGGGAATAAAAAAATAATAGTCAAAGTGGCAATGGCTCAATACATTTTTCATGTTATTATTCAAAAGCAGTTTTATTCTGTTGTTCTGAAGTCTGCACATCGTGTGTAACTATATGACTTTACACTTTTAGAGATGTTCTGCACATCAGAAAAAAGTATAAAGGTACATGTTTATCTATACCTGGCTCATGAACGTTAATTCTTAGGATTCTTATGACTGAAGATTCTTCAGCAGGGATCAGACTTAGTACGCATGATGTCAAAGGAAGTTGTAACCTAAGTGAGTTACAGAACACATCATGGTGAACTGTCATAGGAAATACCAAACATAATGAATAAATTAAACAAAAGAACATTACTTCTATGAAAATACAGTGCAAAATTTATTTCATACAGGAATCGGACAAGTCTCCTTCTCTTGAGACTTTTTGACTTCAGTCTCCATGTTCTGCTTTAGATTTAGTTCTGAGGGTCATCATGATCAATTGACAATTTAACTCCCATTATGTTAACACTGTGGTATTTGTTGCTATATCAGAGGTTCTCCATCAAAAGATAAATCATTTTGATCACTGGTTAACTGCTTCTGAATGCAGATCCATAAACTAGTCCTAATGTTTCACCTAAAAAAAGACTACATAACAAAACATTTAAAGTGAAAGCCTACCTGCTAGTGTTTTTTCCACTGTGAGCATGATGGTCTACCAATGTATATATGTGGCCAATATAATTTCATAATTATTTACTACTATATGTTTATAAATCATGTGTGAGCTTATGCATATAGGGAAAATAGGTTAAGGTCTGGCAGCTTTGTTCAATTGGTTATAAGCCATACTTACATATGCATACATGATTCTACACAGTTTAGAATGATAAAGGCCTGATGTATGTGTACGACTACATTGGCATCCTTGAAGACAGAGCCAGACGAGCAGGGAAGAATACCTAATACAGAAGTGAACATTTACCAAATGCAAAAAATATCTAAACAACAAAATCTTCATAGTTTTACTGAAATAGAATATATAATATAGAGCGAGAAAGTGATGGTGGTTATTGTGATTCTAATTAAATTAATTTGTGTCTCAAAGATTTAATAATTTACTTTTTAATCTTTAAATAAAATTGAAAAGGAAGATGTTCTGCATTTGGTCTTGAATGCCACATCTCATTCTTCTGAATGCGACAGGGCAGAATAAATTCTTTTATTGCTGCAGCTGACTGACAATGGAAATTTATGTGTGGCTTTAGCAAACAGTGATCAGAAACAGAGGAAAAAAAGGAGCAAGGAGTCTTTTTCTCTATTGTATGATACAGGAAAAAAATTAGTTCTTGTTTTTCTCCTGTGTCTGAAGACATTCTAAGTCTTGTGGGTCTTTGAAATCGATGTTTTTCAGCTGAACGATTAAAGAAATTTTTACATCAATAGAATCACAAGTTGAGAAGCTAAGCAAGTGAGGGAAGGAAATTTCTCTTAATCCTAAAAATACTGCCTAAGAACTCATATGCCTACCTTTAAACAAGCAAGGTTTAGCAGCCATCTTTACAAAGCTTCTAGTGAGCAGCTTTTATTTTTAAAAGTTCTGGATAGAGCTTTGATTGCTCAACATTCCTGAAGTACTCCTCACTTTATTTTACATGCATAATTTCTTAACCTGATTTTCCTCTTGTGACCTTTTGTTTTTAATTTTGTTTTCACAGGTGATGATTTTTATGCTATTTCTTGAGGTAGCTTTGAATTTTGTTATAATAGGAAAGGGTTTTGTTGTTGATAGTTTTACTCTAGGAGTTACTAAAAAGCAGATGAACGGATTTTTTCAGACAGCCCAGGAAACTCATTTCTTGGCCAGAGACCAAATGAAGTCTACATTTTGACCTGGCTCAGAATTGCTTATGCCTGTATTTAGAATATTTTAAACAAAAAGCATCCGGGTATAAATGGTAATGATTTAAAATAACAGTACTCAGTTGTAAGAATTTGAGATTTTAGGTATTTATGTACAATTTATGAATTTTTTGGTTATATTAAACTGACTTAATATTGAGTCCTTCAGTGCCTCTAGATTCACTCATCTGCTGTCTGAATTCCTGTAAAATACACAGGGAAGACAATGAAAAGTGACTAGTCCAAATGCCTCTCAGCTGCAGAACAGTGTTTTAGAATAACACTGTGTCTGAAGCTGCAAAATCCAGCTTGGCTCAACTTTTTTACAATCTGGGGAGAGGTACATGGAAGCACCCACTCAGAAGAGGGAATTGAAGTTATTGAAAAATTATTAAAGTTATTAAAATTTTGGTACACATCTTTAGAGACACACAGAAAAGTAAATAAAAAAGG
The DNA here is from genome assembly GCF_015220075.1 of Falco rusticolus. Taxonomy (NCBI): domain Eukaryota; kingdom Metazoa; phylum Chordata; class Aves; order Falconiformes; family Falconidae; genus Falco; species Falco rusticolus. The sequence continues at coordinate 49,309,406 of NC_051210.1, read as the reverse complement.
ATCCAGCTTAAAAGGGAAGAGGACATAAGGATACTTAACACAATAGTCAAGAAATACTAATATTTCCAAAAGAAGGCATGTTGGAGGAGTTCAGCTCTGTAGATATGACAAGAAAAGTTGCAGTGACACAGATATGAATCTCATGAGCGTCATGGCCAGTAAGAAAATGAAGGCTAGCAATATGAGTATTTGTTCTACTCAGATCTGAGTATCTCTTTTGCTTTCTAAAGTAAAAAGTGATTCTTACAAAATATTTTGAAAATCTTTTTCTGCTTGTTCTATTGATCAGATGACCTTGAAGGGATGAACTGTAAATTAGAGAGGAGCTCTAGGAAAGGTATTGTTTAAGCTACCGAGATGCTTTATGAGAGATTCAGCACTACTGTAGACTTCAAGGCAGCTGGAATGTGGATACTCTAATCTAGAAAGGCTTCACAATGAGGTACTGCGCTTACGAAATGTGCTAGTGAACTGAGAACCTAACCTAACAGAGAAAGCATGAAAAAAATATAGACAGTTTGTAACTCCAGGCATAGAAATCTCAAAACATAGAAATCTCATGCTGTAATGGGTTCTAGATGAGTGCTTGGAAATGATAGATATGCTTTCTTTGTCTAAATTATGTATCTCTCAAATGCAAAGGAATATTCCTGAAATATTTTCCATATCTGCCAGGTTCATATTGGTTTATCTGTGTCATTCCATGCAAAGTACTTACTGGGTTAGTTTATGAAAATAATTTGCATATCACCATAAGCATCATTTTATATTTTTAGCACTGATGAAAGGTGAGTTTTGCATGTATTTATAGGAAGACTGCAGAGCAAACTACAATGTACATGCATGTCTCCCACACTGCCTCTTTGGACTATCTCAAGTAATCCGTTTTGTTTTCCATCAGGGATCTTTAGTGAACCACAGTCCTGTTCAAAACAGGTTTCCCCTCTGAGATAACTAGATCCAGAACAGTGGAAATTTATACAGTTGCAGGTGTTAGCTGCCATTATGCGTATTGGCCTGTCCACATCTAAGTTTTATGCCCTGTCCCTTCTCAAGCTTCATCCAGACGCCTTTTTCCCTCTAGACTCTCCCACTTCTCCTCTCTACTACTTCTTGGTTCTAATAACAGGATTAATTTGTCCCCTTCAGGTCTTTTTGCTGGTTGAGAGCCAGATTATGAGGAGAGAAAATGCACTTTGACCCCTTACAATGAAGGAAAAATTCCATTCCCCACAGTTCAGCTGAAAACATGATATTTCAGTTGAACTGAGGGAATTATGGCATGACTTGACTGTGAAGCACGATCTGTAACATTGAAGAGTTTTGGTTTCCATTTTAATTTTTTAGGATATGGTGTTCCTGATGGACATCATTAGGAGATGCATTTCTGACCACTTTCATGGTCTCTAATGTATCCTTCACCTGTATCTGCCTTTTCATTCTTGGAATAATGAAAAGTAAAAAAAACCCTGATTTAAAAAAAACCCCTGATTTCTGTATTCAGATTTCAGAAGTGGAAACCAATCGGAGACTTCTGGGATTTGTTGTTCCAGCAAAAATTGAGGTCTTATATGATGTAGAGCATAGCAGTTATGGTTATGTAAGAGAATTTTGCTAGAGAACGGATAGAATTGTGTGGCTGATGGTGTTAAGTGAAAGAAGGGTTAACCACCGCACTGTTGTGCAGTGAAATGGGCAAGAAAAACTCTGGTTTCATTTCTGAACGTATTGCAACTACATGCAGTTAGTCCTGCATATTCATAAGACTAGGTATGAAACAGAAAAATGAACCAACTATGCTATTGATGTCTAGGAGCGCTGGCCTCTTGGCCTGTTACTCTTTCCCATACAGTAAGTAAACAAACAATTTCATCTTTTTCTAAGCTGTCCTTGGATACTTCAGCCTCCTTTTAATCAAGTGCTGCTTTAGCTCAGCTTTTGTAGCTGCGTGGCTTTTACTAAGGAATGTTCAGCTCTTTCCAGTTCCTTTTACTCATTTGATACATAGCAATAGAGAAGAGACATAGATTCAATTCCCATGACTAGGTTAATACACAGCAGGAACTTAAAATAGCATCCAATTAATTAAACAACAACAAAAACCACCCCAAACAAACAGTAAAGCAGAATTTACCAGAATAAGAAATTCCTATATTACAGTGAGATGCTGTCTCAACCAATCCTGTACTGTTTGCTTAAATACCCGAAAAGTAGTGTTAAAATTCTCATGAGGAATGCAGATTCTGCTGTCCACTGTGAATAGAAAGGTAGTCAGAAATGGTCCACTTAGTAAGATTCTTCTAATGATCTGGATGCAAGAAAAGAAAACTGTTCTTTGCCATATACAACTACTGCTGTTGTCACATTAAATCTGAACTGGACCAACTGAATTTCCAGCAGTATCCTTCAGACAGCAGCGGGGACGTGCCTGTCTCCTGCTGTTTTCTTGGGGGAAAGGGAGAATGGGTGAATCTGTAGTGGTACAACTTGTACAAGGGAATAGCGAAAGAATACCCAATCCAAAATCCAGTGAAGATGAGGGATACTTTCCGTTACGTTCACGGGCTGTAGATAATGGCACAAGTGACTTACACTTGTGCTGACAGGGGGATGGATACAACCATTAGTAAGTGTAGCAGCAACAGTTATCTATAGAAAAACACAAAAGCAAATCTACTGTGAGAAGAATCTCGGTGTTGTTTTAATGAGTATCTAAGCTATTAGATGGAGATTGTGTTTGGATATTTACCTACTTTATTAATTAAATTTAAATTATTTTTAATTATAGATATATTTCTTGCTGCACATACATAGTAGATATCTGTGGGTTATTTTCTCTGTGATGATAATAATTTGCGGGTGAATAAAGAAAGGAAAAGCTATAAATTACTTTTTTTTTTTTTCCTTTTATGCTTCAGTGCATTAACCTGTTTGGATAATTTCTATAATTAAGTTCTCAAAAAAGTGTATAATTATAAATACTATCATCTGCATGACCAAGACTAAAATATGGGTGTATAAAAGTAGACATTAAAACTATAGAAAAATAAGAAGAGCTGAAAAACTCTTTCTTGACCTCCCCTTTCTGCAGATTTCACCAGTGGTATTATAATGGCTATAAAAACACTAAGACAGAAATTTCGAAGTAATTTGGACACAAAAGAAGGAGTGATCTTATCAGTGTTACTTTTTTTTTTCTATGAAGAATTAAATTGATTCTTGCAAGAGGTTTAGGATTTTTCAGCAATATGACATAATTCTCCATACCTTTTCTAGCATGTAGGTGTTTACTGCTTTAAGAAAGAATGATCAAAACACTTTATAATTTTGAGGTTTTAGTACTCTATAGTCATTATGGTCAGGTCTAAATACTTACATAAAATACAAGGCTGAGAAAAAACCCAGCCTTTGATTGAAACATCATTCTTGGCAAGTGTCTGTCATTTGAATATTACTCATACTCCCATTATGTGGTGATTCATGATGTAGTTTTAGGCAAAAGAAAAGAAACAATATTGAAAAAGTTTCTGAAAAAAAACCCCACCAATCAGGAGCTGAAACAAAAAGTAATTAAAGCTGTCATTATCTTTAATAGTCTTCTACAACCTTTTACTCTTGAAACTCATATAAGTGTGTTTGTTATTTGCCATAACATAAACCCATGTTTTTCTTCGTACACATCAGTTTTCATGGAGGTAATATTACTGATACACTACTACTACCACTACTACAACCTGTACTACTAGTACTACTACTGATACTACTACTGATGATTATAACAATAGTATTAATGCTATTTTCTATGTTATACACACATACTTTTCCAAATTCATAAGTCAAATCTGCATTTCGGCCAATTTATTTTGCCTTAAATGATAAAATTGTGGTGTATTGCAAGGTAGAGCCACTCATCCAATCTGAATGTTTTGTCAGCTTACAGATGATTCATATAGATCTGTCCTGTTAGATTACTTTACCTGTACTAAATTATCTATAGATGCTAACTGCTATTGATAAATACAGCCTGTTTTTAGGGATACCATCATAATTAAGAAATTGTACAAGAATACCATTGCAAGATCCTTAATGTTATTAAACTCTTGTGTTCTTGTAAAAGGCTCATTATTTTGGCTGCTTATCCCTTATGGAAATCAGAATATTTATGGAATCTGCTAATAACAAAAAAAGAATCTATTAATAGCTGAAATCCCATTGTGATCTTTAAACATACTGGCTAACAATGAGTCCACTTTGGCAATGACAGTTTTACAGACTTTTACAAAACAGCAATCAAAGTTTTAACTAACCTTTAGTTGTTTAATAGTATGTTGTTTTCAGGCTTTCTATTTGGAATGTCCAGTATTCCTCTGTCTCTCTTGCTTTTTATAGTGTTTGGAAAGTTGTAGAAAATCATATTAAATAAACTTACATCTTATATCTGCTAAGTTACCAAACTTCTCTTTATTTCTTACTATTGGATGGCTATGTTTCAGTTCTCTTTCATAATGTCAGTTTATTTCCTTCAGAGAAAAAAAATATGTTGGTGTTTCTGTAAAAATGCTATATATCTTGATAATTCATTGATAATGATATTGAGTAAAATTAATTATTTTTACATTTTTGGTTGAACAAGTAATGAAATCCTGTTACATGACAGACTGTAAAACAACCTATCAGTTTATGTTACGCTATGCTGCTTATTAGTATGGTCTAGAGACCTTGGGATACCAGTTTGAAGGAGGTCCCAAGATTCACACTGTGGCTTTAATAACTTAATACTTCACATCTACTGTAGATTTAATGTTCAGGTCATACAAGCATGTTCACACCAACTTTACAGTGCATGTAATGGTTGCCTTACTTGGAGAGCAATGTAGCATGGATGGGTTTATGTTTGACAAACTGGATTTGCTATGCACATACAGCGTTGTGAGGACAGGTGCTATGCTAAGGTTCCTTAATAAGGTCTGGCAGTAATTTCTTAAAAAAATGGAGAGTAGTGAAATAACTAAGCCTTAAAAATAGTGCAAGAACTTTGTAATATCAAAGAGAATCACAGCATGTTATGAGACATAAAGGAACAAAAGGTGTAAAAATAGTTAGAGGTTTACTTAATAGAAAGAGATGCATTGCCACATTAAACAGTACAATGTATGATTCAGCTCCATGTTCTTTCACACTTTTTTCTTGAAAGTAGTTACACTTTTTCTTGCCAATAAATGAAAGGATCAAGGACATACCTGACTGTTTTCTTCCCACACTGCCAGTTCATGGGAGAGAGACACTTTGGGATATGCTCTGAAAATCTAAGATCACTCAAGACAAAAAAATAAGATCTCCGATGCCCCACCCCCCCACCCCCACAACTACCCCCCCACCCACCCCCCCCAAACCCAAAACCACCAAAAAAACAAACCCAGAAAAATGAAGGAAAGTTTGTTGACCTGTTTCGGTCTCTCTCCTGTTACCTTTTCCTCAGGTTGACTACCTCATACTGGCAGTTGCAGGTTCCTTTTTGTAAATCTTTCATTTTATGTGAGGAGTGCCTAGAAGTTTTAATTTTGTTCTTACTCAGTGATGGCAGCCAACACTACAGAATACACTAAGGCAATCCCTGTTAACCATATGTATATTATATTGGGCTTTTGTGTTGGGACCTTGCACAAGCGTTCAGCATAGGCTCGAGGCCATTATGAATTGGCTTAAAAATGCATTCAGTTATGTTCTTCTGCCATCTGGATTTGAAGGAAAATTCAATTCCTAGAACTGTATCAGCACCACAGTCATCTGTTAGCCAGGTCATTATTATTGCAATATCATGGATAAAAACAAATCAGAAAAGCTGCCCAAGACGGCAGTAGTAAAGAAGACAGTTTCACTGTCTTTCTGGTAAACTGTTCTTGTTGGGCATTTTGTTCAAAGCAGATGGTATTTCTCCTGTGTTCCCCTTTTCCCTAAAAGACATCATCTCTTTTCCTGTTGTGTTGAGCAGGGGGTGCTCAGCTCTGTGTTCTGCCCAGGTCTCTCTCTGCCAAAGCCAGAGAAAGACTCCTGGGAGAGAAGGTGGCACTGTATCTCCATGTGGCTGCCGAAGAAGAGAGGGTACAGGGCAAGAAGCAGTAGGCAGCGGTAGTCATATTGTCAGCAAACAGATGATACTAGTATGTGTAGGTGAGTGCTACTGCATGGGAAGTCCCCCTCTCCTCTGTACTAGGTGTGTGTCATTTAGTGGAATAAAATGTATGAGAAATACTGTGTAGGAAAGGCTTTGCACAGACAGCATGTGCCCTTCAAAGCATAAATTATATATACCGTCTATAAAAGGATTGCCTCAGACTGTGAGTAAAAGGACCTTGGGATGGAGGTAAGTGGGCTGGAGAAGAAAGGACAAAATTTCAGTACTTCCCACATCAAAGCTCTGTATTAGTAGCCACTATTTTTAACTTCTATTTTAACTCAATTTGAGAAATCAGAAGGGAACAAAAATTCGAGTAGGACTATAGAGTCGCAGAGATGTTATGGCTCATCAAACTGAATAGCAGAAAAGCATTGGTGTACTCTGGGTAGAAAAGTACTTTATTTTTTCCAAAGTAAGGAACAGGCGGTAGGGTGACTTGCAAGGCCACAGTGACTGCCAAACAAAGATACCTGTGTGCAGACACTGACAGACTTTATGGAAGACAGTCCGAAGAATAGAGAAGATAGAGATTACAGTAGTCTACAGTGTAGGTTAGAACTGGAGGAGGATGGAAGAAGCTGCCAGCTTACCTAAGAATTTATTGATAGTACTGAGTAAAAGGACATGGAGGGCCAATTCCTGGAAAAGGATGGCCCATTAAGCAACATAACCACAGGGATAAGATAAAATAATGACCTAGCTGAAGGAGAAGAAATACAGGGACACGTTACCTGCACTGATGATCAAGATGGAGAAATGATCAAAAGGTGGTAATAAGGAAGAATAAGAATTAGAAACAGCATGTTTCTAATGTGTAGAACAGCATGCATTTTTCAGGAAAGGAAAGTAAAAATCAAAGAGATGGGGATGGTCAGAATATGCTTGAATGCACCCAAATGCAGGAAAAAAAAAAAATAGTGTGACCTTTCTCTTGAGTTGTAATGTCCCCTAGTCATCAGGATTGCATTGGATATGGATGGAGATCTTTGCAACACAAAATAAATAAATAAAATTTCTTCTGAGGGATTTTAAAAGTAAACAGTATTGAGTTTCCTTTGCTCAGAGTAAAAGGGACTGATTAAGCAGAAAAGGCATCAAGGACAACAATAATGTGTCAACTAACAAGTTTATCAATAAAATTATACAGTTCTAAGGAACTGAAACACATAGCTTAAGTTTTGTTAGCCATATATAGCACTGTGAAAGAAAGTAGTGGGCCTGCTGTTCAGTAGAGCTGCAACTCATACTTAATATTGTCTAGAGATGGGCCCAAGATTAGAGAAAAGTACTTTTTGCTTTCATTATGGATACTGCAGTTGCTGGTGGCAAAGGCAATATGCCTACTGGGACTGAAGAAAGCAGCAGACAACTACTGTTTCAGTCCAAGATATACTAAGTTAGATAAGGGGGAAAATATGAGCAAATGAATAACATACACACACACACCAACCTGCTGTAATTTTGGTTCTGTAAGCCATAATTTCTATGACAATTTCTTATCAATCTAACTGAGAGTACTTAAATGAATATAATTACTTAAAAGCCAGTACATTCATGAAGAATATTATTTTACCTTCTATTATACATTTCTAATTTTTTCTATTACCCTGACTGCTGATAAGGATGGGTAGATTCAGAAGCTCCATTTTTTAAGTGAGTTAGAGGCTGCATATTTACCTGAACCTTTGTGTGAAGTTAACAGTGAAATACATTGCTTTTTATTACTTTGGTTACTAGAGTTTAACAGAAACAAGTAACAGCACTTCTATAAGCAGCTGTATATAATCCTACATAAGTACATAATCCGTACAAAGGGAATTTTCACCCAAATAAACTTTAAAACGGTATTCATACAGAGGAGTTATTCAATAGTAAAAGAAATCCATTAAAGTGATGCAAAGAAAAAGCAAATCATGTTCTCTCAATAACTGGACCAGATAGGATGCCAGTTATTGATTTAGTCTGGGATACCAGAATACTAAATCTTCTGCTGTATCCAGGCACACTATATCTTTTGGAACTCTCCTAGTGATTTATTTTTTATGTTTAAAAAATAAGAATCCTATTTAGGAGCAGAGACCTATCTTCTTGTAGCCACATTTTGTTTAGCTACTGGAGAAATTACTGGCTTTTGCTGAAATTTCCTTGCATAAGTATTGCCTTTTAGGTTTAATATTTTTTTCCATTGGTGACCTCCAGGCACTGACACATTGTTATTTTGTGCCTCTCCAGCATGACTTGATGACTTGCCCAGATGTAGGCCTTCTAATTTCTCCTACTATTTCAGAGATTGTTTCCTATGTGTATTTACTGTCTCGTAAAATATTTCCAAATAGAAAGGTCAGGCTTCTCACTGCACAATGGTGCAACAGGGAAAAAGGACAATGACTGAGAATGTTTGCTTGCTGAAGTCAGTCAGGGGAGCACAAGTGAGACCTTGATACAACAAACAACATTTCATGTATAATATAAATCAATGTAATAGCTATTTCCCCTACAACAAATGTTGTAAGAATAATAGAATATTTTTTTGTGAAGCATGAGGTCAGAATCATCCCTAATAAATACTGTGAAATTGGGCAAGTACATGTAATGGGCTGAATGACCCTCGTGTTAGGTTACATTTCTTCTATTCTGATACCAAGAGGTTTCAGAGTGAAGTGGATCTTTTTGACTTGGAAGGCTTATGCCTTATTAGCACCAACAAAAATGTTCAAAGTGGTGTCTGAGCAAGGTATAGCTGAAACATGAGCACCAACCGTCCCATATTTGCCTTAAAAGATCAAGGTATTTGGCAGGAATGCTGCAATGTACTGCAAAATGCAAGGCAATAATCCTATTAGTACCATATACAATAGAGTCTTCAAGTATGTCATGAGTATTCCTACTTATAGTAGACAAAAAGAATTATGCACATAGATAATGAGAATTCATAGGGTCCAAGTTATATTCTTGAGTATTCCTGGAGGGTATACAACTATTATCATCTAGCCCATAAAGCTACAACATTTTAAGAAGTTGCTGTACTCTGTTGCTTGCTCTGCTCCTTGTCTAAAAGCATCTGTGCAAGATTTGTCCATCTGCAGGGAGTTAGAGATGACTAAAACTATACTTGAAACTGCTACTGGATTGTTCAGAAGTTGTTTGTCAAAGCACTAACACCTAAATTAACTTAGTTGGATTCTCCCTGGTGATGAGTGGCATTCCTCAGGGCTCTGTACTGAGACTGGTGCAGTTCAACATCTTTGCTGGTGACATGGACAGCGAATTTGCAAATGGCACCAAGCTGTGTGGTACAGTTGACATGCTGGAGTGAAGAGATGACATCCAGAGGGACCTTGACAGGCTTGGGATGTGGTTCCTGTGCAAACCTCATGAAGTTCAACAAGAACAAGTGCAAGATCCTGCACCTGGGTTGGAGCAATCCCAAACATGGATACAGGCTGGGCAATGAGCGGATTGAGAGCGGTCCTGCGGGGAAGGACTTGGAGATGCTTCTGGATGAAAAGCTCAACATGGCCTGACAGTGTGCACTTGCAGCTCAGAAAGCCAACTGGATCCTGGACTGCATCAAAAGAAGCATGACCAGCAGGTCAAGGGAGGTGATTCTCTCCCTCTACCTTGGTCTCATGAGACCCCACCTGGAGTACTGCATTCAGCTCTGGGGCCCCCAGCATAAGGAGGACATGGACCTGTTGGAGCGAGTCCAGAGGAGGGTCACAAAGGTGATCAGAGGGCTGGAGACATGCTAAGAGAGTTGTGGCTGTTAAGCCTAGAGAAGAAAAGATTCCAGGAAGACCTTACGGTGGACTTCCAGTGCTTAAAGGGGGCCTACAAGAAAGCTGGAGAGGGATCTCTTACAAAGGCATGCAGTGATAGGACAAGGGGTAATGGCTTTAAACTGAAAGAGGGTAGATTTAGATCAGATATAAGGAAGAAATTCTTCACTATGGGGGTGGCGAGACACTGGAACAGGTGGGCCACATAAATCGTGGATGCCCCATCCCTGGAAGTGCTCAAGGCCAGGTTGAATGGGGCTTTCAGCAACCTGGTCTAGTGGAAGGTGTCCCTGCCCATGGCAGGCAGAGATGGAACTAGATGATCTTTAAGGTCCCTTCCAACCCAAACCATTCTATGATTCTATGATTTGGGTCACATTTCAATACTGCTGTGAGGGATAGAAGCAGCAGAAGAAACAATCTAGAAATTCTTATGTAATCAAAGGACTCCAGAGGGTGTTTTAAGGAAAATATCAATAACAGGGAGCTTGTAATAAAACTGTGAGAGCTGGCAATAATTAAATTTCATTTTCTGAGGAAAAAAACCCCAAGGAATGTAATAATTCTAGGCAAACCACTCCAATAGCATGTTATTTATTTACTTTTATACTAGAATTAAAAATAAACTGTAGTAAGAATTCTATTCCTATGGTTTTTGTGAATTTGAAACTGAATATGATCTGACAACTGCCTGTCCACTCCATAAACGAGTAAGCGTGAAAAGCTCTCTTCTCAACCTTCACTGACTGACTTCAGAACTTAATTAACTTATTTTTCATGCCTAGATCAGTTGTTATCTTGTGCACATTACTAGGATACAACTGCTGAGGAAATTAACAGAAACAGTCAAACACAAAATTCTGTAATTAAAAAAAATCTTCATTTCTGTGAGAATATATTTTGTTTCTGAATGATTCCTGATAATTTTACTTGCACTCTGCATTATATTTACAATAATTCTGTTTACTGGAAAATATAGATGTTTATGTTGTATTTGTTCTTAAATATTTTCTGTCTCTAAAGGAACCAATTCTGTTGAGTAAAAAGTGTCTAAAAACTTAAATCAACAGACTCAGAATCTCACTTTGTTACTCTAAACTCAACCACAGTAGGAAAGGAAAGTTCAAAGTTACAACTTTGCATTGCTGCCAAAATACACGAGCCCATCTCACTGGATTGAGTCAGTTGAGTCCCACTGTGATGATGGAGTTCAGGCTGCAAGAACAGTTCATGTTGGGCTGACTCTGCAGTACCACCCTGGAATGCAATGTGCAGTATCTGTTTTGTACTCCCTTGGGCTGAGAATTTATAGCAAACACTCCTTTTGGGAACAGTGTTAGCAACTGAAATACTGCAGCACAATGTGGCCTCCCAGTAACTCTTAGCTACTGCCACAGTGCACACAGATAATAAAAATAGAATCTTGCTTGTTTATCTGAAGTAGCTTCTGAATTGTCAATTTAAGTGATTGTAAACAACTGTAACTTAAATCTGACGGTCAACTGAGACAAACACAAAGACATCTAGCTTAGAATTCTAAGTTAAAAAATCCGGCAAGATAATTGAAGCAAAAGGGATATTATACCAAGATGTTAAAATTCCCTTATCTTGCAGAGGGAGCAAGCATGTTTTCTTCTTAAAAAGATAGTGCCTGAAAAATAATATATAACAGTATACACTGGTAAAACTAGAGAAACTGTTTTAATTGCTGCAAATGTTTTTTGACTAAACTACCAGTGCTTATATTTTGTTCCAATTTGTTTGTTTTCCTAAGATCTTTTTTTTTTAAAGACACTATGAATTGTTTAACAAAGGCCTGAAAATCATATGTCTTGGCTCTGTTCTGAGAAAAAACATTGCTGTGGGTTCTGATTTATGCCCTATTTAATAATTGTAGCTTTATCAAGGCTACTGCTGTGCACTCTGCTGTGGCTAAACCTGACTACACCTTAACCTCTCCACCATGTAAAAGGAGGTAAGCTATACTTAAAATTAATTTTGCAGCTTGCCTGAGATACATTAAAGCTTCTGTCCAAAATCATATTATTTCTAAATGACAGAAGCTTAAAATGTAGCAATTTGGTTTTTAAATTAAAGCTGAAATTTTATTTAATTAATTCCAGTACTTAGTCTTTTAATCTTCCCACAGTCAGAAAATCATTATGTACCAGTGCCTTGCTCACCAGTGTGCAACACTAAAACATACAAGCTGTTGCAAAACTCTTTTCTAATACTGAAAATGGGTAGATTGTGAGGCAGTTGCGTATGTTTGTGGCTCTCAGGCTGATACACGTGCATGAATGCAGTGGGCTGGTAAAAGCAAGGATGGTAGGTGTATGTTCTCAGCTGCCATCCCTAGGGTTAGGAAGAGCCTCCTCTGTGTCCTCTACATCCTCTACGAAGATTGGGTGGTTGTAGACAGTGTTGCCCCTTCCAGCACCACTCCTTGGGTTAAGAAGGGTATCGTGTCTTATTTATTGAGCCTGGGTGGCCACATACACTTCACGTCCTCTTTCAGGGTGATGGAACTTGGCTCTTCTTTTCCAGACAACCTTTCCATAACCAGGCGACTCTCCCAGTTAGTCTGTAACACAGGCTACACACCTCACGCAAGGTCAAAGCTCAGGTCCTTCCTGGGGTTTAATTAGGCAAAGAAATCAACAATGAAACAATCAACTCCCAAGGCCCAGCTAAACGCATCCCCTCACTTTACTGCAACACAAACTCCATCTCCCTCTGCTGGGAAAGCCAAACTCTGGAATCTGCTTCCTCTTCTTAATTACCTCCAGCTGCTGGTCCCTCCCTCTAGGCCTCAAGTTGCTGCCAGGTGCTATGGGGTGGGGTAAACTTCATCCCCACATCCAGGACAGTGTTAACTACTTCCTTCATCTGTGCTTTATTCCACTGACATGCCCTAATTTATATAAGCAGTTCGTGTTTTTCACTGCTTTCAAGGGTGCAGTGCCACAATGTGTGACATCATTTAAAAGACAAAGAAAAAACACAGGCTTTTTGATTGCAAAGGTGGAAATGTGACTCCCAAGGCAATGCAAGAGAGTCCTCTGGCAACATGATGTAGCAACCCTGGGGAATTTAAAGCTGTTTGTTGATGCCTATACACAAGGCAGTGTGCAGTGCAGAAGTATGCACTAAACTAAAACAAACTTCCCCGTGAAGTCATATTCTAGTAATTTTCATAAATTTTAGGAGGCTATTTGGTTCTAGCTCCTGTCTTTTCAGGGGCAGATCCTACCCCTGCTACCTTCTCTGCTCATGAAATGAACATTATACTCTTTCAACAAGTGAAAAGTGAGTCGTGCTAGTGCTGGACCTCCAGCTCCCTGTGTCAGTGAATCTAGGCTCCTGTGCTCATCTTTTCCAGCTCTGATTTTTAACTGTGCAAATTCAATTGAATGTGTTTATAATGGTAGGAATGAGGTTTGAAATAGTATCTTGCATTGGATGCAGCTGGAAAAAATGGGTGGTTTTTGGTCATATACTTTTTTCACTGATTTGTTCTGTCTAAATGGTCTGCCTGTTCTAACAGTTATGACAGGTGGTCTAATACCAGATATTACTTCTCCCTACAAACAGTGCCACTTTTACATCCCAAAACTATTCTTCCTATGACTATAAGCATGCTATTATTTACAGCTGTCACAAGTGAAAAGAATGTCCCCTGCAACCCTGAATACACAGACAAGCTGGCTTATAGCTAGTCAGTTAAAAAACCCCAAGAAATCTAAAACAAAAAAAAGACCCAACCCACATGACAAAACCTCTAGAAACCTTGACTGGAGGCAAGTATGTTTTAAATTCATTGTCTAAACAAGATCTTACATATTTCTAGGGTTATATGTTCCTGAGAAACATAAAATTACTAAAAATTGAGGACATTGCCAAAACCTGCTAGAAACAAGTCCAGCATTTTGGCTTCTTTTGCTCACTGTAGCTAAAAAGCATCTTCCAGAAAGTACCTGTTTGATGATGTTTCCTACCAAATTACTGGTGACAAACAAGAATAGTCAACACAAAAATCCTAGGAAATATGCAAATTCATCAGTAGAAAATGTTAACACTTGTAATGATATCTTTGGTTTAAAAGAAAATGAGAATGCTCTAATGTTATGTCCTTATGTCTCTTGACTTCCAATAATGCAGTATTGGGGGTTGCCACAATTGATGGAATAATGTTTTATTTTACATTTAGGTAAGAAGAGGAGATAAGCAGACAAAAGAAAGTATGGATCATCTGTAACTGCAACATAATTGTAAAATGGAAACGTTTCAAAGAAAGATGTGGAATTTCTCAACTGAAAAAAAAACCACCTCCCAAACAAAAAACCATTTATGCTTCCTGCCCCCCAGGCAACTCAGTGAGCACTTTTATTTGTGCAACTTTCACAGATACCATAAAAAAGCCATAGAAACTAGTTTTCAATTGTGTAATACATTTCTAATAGACCTCGTACAAGTGGAAAAGCCACAAAAAATTGCATGCTTACTCAATAGCTGTATATTAGGAAAATTTCTTGTGTTGACCCAATTCAAACTAAATGTCGCTTCATTTGAAAAAGTGAAATCCAAAGGGGAATATTTAGGCTTGGAAGACTTAGGCCTAACAGTCTCATACACCTGATAACTGTAAATCCGAAATACAAAGATTTGGGAGAAAGATAATGTACAAAATTCTCCAAGACAAGGCAAGGTCTTCCACTTCATCTGAACTTGCCAAATGCATGTTTTGGGTTTTCTAGAATATTCTAAGAATTACCGTGAATGTTGTTTGGGTTAATAACTAGAAACTTTATATGGAGAGCCAACTTACAAAATGGCAGGAAAACAAATGTGAAGATGGTTAAACTGTATACAAAAACATTATATCCATAAAGTGTCTGGCTATGGGAAAGCACTGCTTGTGTGCTTGTAATATTTTGTCTCTACACTAACAGCAAATGCACAGATTTCTCTAAGTTGTAAAGTTACAGGAACCATGGTGTCTTGCTTGGTGTTACATCAAGCTGTGAAGGTAGTCGCTGTAATAACTGAACATTTTCAGCTAAACTTTGAATGACCTTGTACTTGGAAAACGTTTCTAAAATCCCGTTTAGTCATTATAGTTGTTTAGCAGTTAATCCAAGTATATTGTTTTTTAAGTGAGGTTAGCTTCCTGCTGCCCATATGTAATAGGGAACAAATGGTCACGGGGACAATGATAAAAATATTAGGAAGCAGATGAAAAGTAAGAAAGGCGGTTATTGAAAGGCAGGGATGTGGAAAAAGTGAAGGCTATATATTCATAGTGACTGGGTAATTTAGGGGGAAAAGGTTTAAAACCCCTTAAAGCAAAGAAAAAAGTAAAACTGTGAACTTCAGAATTATGACATTCTAATATGGTCATTATGGTTAAAAGAACATTTAATAACAAAGATAAATAAATGAAAGTGTAAGATTATGAATATGAGATGATACAATACAGAAGGAGTGATGAACAATAAAAAAATGTACAGGATACTCTAAGGAGAGATGGTATTGATTAGCTAAGTGTTGACTCTTCTTACATATCCATGTAACTGGAGAAAGAATACTCAAACATGTTAATTAAATTTACATTTGTGATTGTGCAGATAGTAAGTGGTCATAATAAAGTACTTTAATAAAATTACATAAAAATACATATTTTGGCCTTGAGTAGACACATTCTTCTGAAAAGGGACTTGAGAGCTCAACATGCTGCAAAAAACAACTTTCACAGGCAAAGCTACCACCAAGGGTGCTGGAATCTTTCTGTCAGGACCACAGGTGGAAGGACTGGATGTTTTAGTATGTCACGATTCACATGGTATGTAAACCTTCTTTGCTTCTCTCCATGCACACACAGTAAGCATTTTGTCATAGTAGTACATTCAGGGCAACTTGCCTGAAATCTGTAGAAAAGTTACAATGGAGGGGAAAAGAAACATTGGTGTAAGAACACGTATAATATTCCTATAGCAAAATACTGCAATCGGTGAAATGCAATTTATTTGGTGCTTATTTCCAGACTAAAAAATATCCTGACCTCACGTTTCAACTTTGTTCTTCATTTGTTTGGGAAAACTTCTAGTCTTTTTATGAGTGTTTTGCTTCCCATGTAGGCTACAGGGAACCTGTAAAGATTTGCTTTGGCAACACTGTTCAACCCTTTATTTCAGAACCAAGTACTCTGCATAGCAGTACCAGCCCAAACATTTCATGTACTGTCAGCAGTTCGATCTTCCACACCTTTCAGTTGTAGGCTCTCAAATCCAGCTCTGGAACTAATAATCCTGAATATTCTTCCTTTGTGAGACAGTTTGGGTGCTCGCACGTCCTCAAATGCTATCAAGACCTACTCTAAAAACAGGTTTCTGCCTCCTGTCCCACAAAGGTTAGTATCCGATCAAGAGAAAAGAAAAAAAAAATCTGAGAAGTCATGCTACATCCTACTAAAATACGCTGGCACCTCGGCACCCCACAACAAAATATCCAGAAATATTTGCACCGTTCATATGCAAATCTCTAGCATCGTACCAGAGACGCAGGACAACTCTAGCTGTTCCTACGGCTCAGGAAGGGCATAAACCCGCCGCATGCCCCGGCACTTGCAAAATCCTGCGCTCAGCACCTTGGCCAGACAGGAGCTGTTACTGCACGGTGGGGTACCAACAAGGCTCAGAGCCCACCCTCGGCAGGCCCTTCCGAGGTGCCGGCCCCGGCCAGCGAAGAGTACACTGCCCGCACACCCGCTGCGCCCAGACCGAGCACCGCCGGGCCCCGGGGCGCGGCGCCCCGGCACACGGGTACGGCGCCAACGACCGCCGCCGCCAGCGGCCCCCGCCCCGGCCGGGTCTCGGCAGCGCGCATGCGCGGCCCTGCCGCTCGGGCGGGCAAATTCAAACCTGCCTCTCGCCCCTTCTCTTTGTCGGGGTAGCAGTTGCGCTGACGTCATTGCACGGCGTCCTTCTTCTCTGCGGTTTCCGGCGCTCGCCCGCGCAGTAAGTGTAGCTGAGAGGGGGAAAGTTTTCATTTGTGTGGTTCACAGCACCGTTTCTTTCCCTTTCCCTCAGGAGCGGGCGGGCAGGCGCTTTCCGAACCCCGTCGGCCAGGCGCGGACCCTCTTCTCGCCTCGCCGCCCCCGCGGAGCGGGCGAGAGGCTGTGGCCACGACGCCGGCGATGGCTTCGGGGCGCGCAGAGGCGGCGGCACCGCGGGTGGCAGAGCTGGAGCAAGAGCTGCGGCGTCTGGCGGAGGAGCTGAGCCGCTGCCAGGTACCTGAGTGCGGGGCCGTCCCCTCCGGGCGCGGCGGTGAGGGGCAGCCCGCGGCAGCGCGGCTGGAGCCGTGCGGGTACGGGCCGCCCTCAGGGGGGCCTCGCCTGCCCGCAGCTCGGAAGCGCCGCGTCCCGCGGAACCACCGATCCGCGCCCCGGTTCCGGCGGATCCGGAGAGCGAGATGGGGGAGCAGGGCCCCGGGCCCCCGGCCCGCGGGGGGGCAGGAGGGCCGGTGGACGCCGCGGCGGGTCCCCAGGCCGGGGGATTCCCCTCGTACCCAGCACGCCTTTGGCGGGCGCCCCGCGGCGCCCCCCTGTCCCGGCGGCCCCGCCGCCCCGGTGGGAGCGGGATTCCCGGGCGCGCCGGCGCGCAGCTCCGCGGGGGGACCCCGCCGGCGCCGGCTCTGCGGCGGGTGAAACGCAGGCACCTGGCCTGGACCCTCCCCCCCGCCGCCGCTTGTTTGCTTGGTGTGTGCGGGAGCACTGAGGTGCTGCCTCGTATGACTCCTGGAAAAAACGAACAAGCAGAGGGGTTTTATGGAAATTTAGATCTTGAACCTTAAGTCATTTAATCTCTCCCCCTGCCTTGCAGCAGGATGAAGTATACCCAAACCGTTCCTGCCAGGGAGGGCTTGGTGATTAATTGTGGCTGTACTTTGAAAGGTGCTTGCAGCCTGTCTCCCTGTGGCATCCCTTCACAGGTGTGCTGCCCTCATTTTTCCAACTGGTCATTCATTGCTTATGTTTAGGTCCATTTCATGAAAATAACAAAACATTGCTAATGTGAGGTCTTGTCATAGAAATCTCTGCTAATTCTCTACCAGACAGGTGGACTACACCTGAAGGACGAGGCAGAGAGGAAGGTGCCATCTAATTCTGAGGTTGCTTTCTCACTTGCTTCCTGGTAGCCAAAGCTGTTTTCTTGAGGGACAGTATCTGGTTAAATCCACAGGGGCCCGGGCTGACATGGTCATATCTGTGAATGCAAAATAACATTTGCTTTAGAGTTAGCAGTGGCTTGTTACTTGAGGCAGCATTGGTACACCTGGCAAGTGGTGTTGGATTTTCCAGGCTTCTTCCAAAAACTTGTTGCATAGGAGAACTACAGGGAGAGGGAGCTGTCAATAAAAATCCTTTTTAGAAATACTGAACAATGAATGGTTTGGGGATATGTTAAATGTTTTTTGAGAGAAGTTTAGAAAATGCTTCCTAAAGACAATTTAGTTTCCTCTTGGTATGCAGATGTGCAGTATCAGATAAAATTTGGTGGAGGCAGAAGGAAGGCCCCGTGCTCTGCTCATTTGCTAGTTGAACATAAATTATATATTACTAAAACCTAGTAGCATAAAATATTTTTGAAGACCATTACAAATAATAGAAACTTTGAAGTAAACTGTACAAATCTGAATTTCTAATCGCTGTGATACTGTAACTTGATTTGTACACAAATTGTAGTTAAGTATCTGATTTCCCCTATAGATTCATTCAATTACATGTGCACTTCTACTTGAATGGTTTCTGTGATAAACCCATTCCAATCATTTTGTAGTCAGCAACCAGAAAATACTTTAAAATGTATTTCTTTTAAATCTCGTGCATATTATCTTGCTTTCCTTGTATCTTTGTCTTGTGTCAGATCAGATAGTTTTCCAGGAGGGAAGCAAGTGAAAAAGAACATGAAAATAGTTTCTGTGTTTGAAAACAGAACCCAGTCAGTGTTCTACAGTAATATTTCTGTCTCTAGGTAGAATCCAATACATGTTGCCCTTCTAACAACAGGGGATGCCTGTCTTCAGGATTATTTCATGTTATTAATAAAATAGAAAGGACAGTGAAGCAGTAATCTATAAGAGTCTTCTCTGAGAGCACTGTAGTATAGACATACACACTTTACCATTCTACTAATACTTGAATAAATGTAGAGACGTGTGTAAGCATGTGCATGTTAGGTAAGGTGGGGGGGAAACAGATTTTATGAAGTAAAAGAGGTGATGTTAGCCAATTATGCAGCTTTTCCAAAGTAGGATTTGCTTAAAATAATTAAACTTCTTTCAAGTTTTGTGAAATTAATCTGAATTTAGATAGGAACTAAAATGGACTTCACTAAGATACTTCAGCTGCTTTAAAAGTAAACTGATAAAATTATTCAGGGATTGTTAATTTGCTTTAAGTCCATATTTCATATGAAAACTGTGCAAACACAAGCCATTTGAAAACAAATATTTATGGACACTGTTAATGTTGCTTTCTAATTTCTTCACCGTTGAAATATCAAGTTTTTACTGACCAGCTGATTCCTTTAGTGGAATTATATTTCATCTGCTGTGATTTCCTTAGTTTCCTTTGGATGTAAGGTCTTACTTGTTTCTTGTCTTTAGTCACCACCAAACATTTGTAGGTCTTGTTAACCAGAACTGTGAAACTGTTTTAAGTTGGAAGGTGCCTCTTGAGAGTGTCTGTTCCACCCCACCCTAGAGTAGGTTGCCCAGGATGGTGTCCAGTCAGGTTTGAATATTTCTGTGGCTGGAGACTGCAACCCATCAGCACAACCTATGCCAGTGTGTGAAGACCCTCTGCAAAAGTGTTTCAGCTTCCGTTAAGGATTTTCCTTGTCTTATGTTCTGTCCTGTTGGGTGGGATTACCTCTTGTGGAGACTACCTCAGCAGGCATTTTGGATAGAAACATTATGTAAATGTCTTAAAAAAAGACATTAGGCAGAAGGTGTTAGCTTTTAATGCAGCAACCGGATAAAACGACCTAAGTTGGTGTGTGTGTTTTTTCCGCTGGACCGTTACATGCACAGACACATAAACCGCACTTCCAAAACAGACTTCCAAACTGAAAGCTAGTTCAATAGTTTAGCAATGTACCAGAACTAAAGGATTCACTTTAAGTAGCTGTTTAGGTATTCACCTTTTGGATATTTTTTTTCCCAAAGAAAAATACCCCATTTATCAAATAACTGAGGCTGAAAGTTTTAGTTTGTTCTAGGGACACTAAAGAGAGTTACACAAATAGAGATGTTATTGAGCACCTGAATAAAAATAGGCCAAGTTTCTTTTCTGCTTTTCCACACCTCCTCAATTTGTTATATTCACCGTCATAAGACGGCACGTCCAAAATGAAGTCTCTACCTGGGAACTGGAGTCCATTGGCTAAATACATGGAAACCTTCTCTGGCTAATTAACTCCTTAGTCTTAGTGCAAGTACTGTGCATGCTAGTTTTGCTCCAACCACAGGTATTCCAGGTGTCTGTTTTTGGCTGTTGTCTTTTCTGCAGCAGGATACTGGGAGTGGCTGACCCTTTTTCTCATCTGGAATGGTGGCCTTTATCTTCAAACCGAGGTTCTTTTCCTTTTCAAGTTTATTTTGTCTTTCAAGGTTATACTTCCACCAAGGTGCCTACAGAGCCAAATGTGATATTTTGAAGATTTCCTTTTCTTCTCTCCATTCTTTTCCAAGCTAAAATTCTGCTGGTAAAATCTTGACTTCAGCAGCTTAGGTTTGCAGTGTTTGGTGTTTTCCTTTAACAATTAAAAACATTGTGGGAGCTTGAATCATAGTGAGATCCTCGGAGGAAGGTCTGATAAAAGTGTAACAATTTTTTTGCAGTCATTATGTGAAAACTGATGTTGTCTTGTAGTTCTGTGATGGAACTTGCAAAAAATGAGAAAGCCAAATTAAAAAAAAAGAGTCCAAGCTCCCAAGTAGCCCTCCCTGCTGAGGAGACTTGTGTAAGGCTGTGGAAGTAAAGCATGTTTGCCTCTTGTGTATGCTGATTTGGGAAAATTATTGCTGTATCTGCAGTAGAATATTATATAATTTATTTTGACAATCTCTTCATAACTTATTTCAGTGCCCTTCTCCTAATTTTACTTGAGAATTCCTTCAGTAATTTTCTGAAAACAACTGCAAAGGAAACACAGAAAAATTTTTTTGTTGTTTCCTTTGGAACCTTGTTTCATTCTGTGACTGACTCAATGTTTTGGGGGGTGGTGGAAAGGAAAAGGCAAAAGAGCTATGACACATCTGGTCTCTGTTACTTGCTTTAACTGCTGCATTCTCTTTAGGGTTTTGTGCAGCTGCCTACTACCTTAATATCTCAAGAGCCTTCCGTGGAAAATCTTCCAACACCTATGTTCTTACTAGTCCCAGGAGTTTTGGCTGTGCTTGGGTTTTTTAAAGATGTGATGTGTGTTTTACCTCTGTCTCATTTTCCCCTGTGATTCTGTATTTTGAAGGTGGTAAGGGAGGAGCTGTTTGCGGAAACATAGTTGCCCAGTAAAGGAAATCAGGATGGTTTGTTTCTGGTTTTTTTTAATAAGGAGAATGATTTTTGCTGTATCTCCAGAAGCTCATTCTGTGAGTAGAGTTTCTGGGCCAAGGGTATTTTCTTTAGCTTTCATGTGCTTTCTCTGTAATACTGTGTATTTCTTAAAACTGCCTTGTGACTCAGTATGTTAAGAATTGATTTATAGCATATTCTGTTCTGCAGTTGGTTTCTTGCAGCCCTTTTTTAATATTAAGATTTATTTCATTTGGTGCAAAATATCATGCATTCCTAAAGCAGCCTCTTAACTGCTGAACTACAGCACCTCAGCTCCATATTCAGTAATTAAAAATATAGGAAAGCTTCTTTACAGTATCCTGTGGTGGGAATCTTTATGAAATCCTTGCTTTGAACAAGACAGTGTGATTTGAGACTTGGTTTTCCACATCCAGTTGAGTGTCTCATGTTGCTGGAAGTATGGAGAGTTGGAAGAAGCAAGCACATGTCCTCCGTTTTTATTTACGTCATTGGTGATACTCACAAAATAACTTTGATTTGATGAGCTTAATTTTGTATTTCCAGCCTAGGATCTCTGTATTCATTTGCTGAAAGTGCTGTTTTGCGTTCAAACAAGTGTCTTAACAATTCACCCATTATTAGTTTTAAAAAAACCCAACATTTTTATTTTATTTATTGTAGCTTTGATGTCAAAAGTAACATGGCGTTTCTTGCTGCTAAAATAAGGTGGTATTTTCCAAATTGAGGACTTGCTTTCTAATTTTGTGGTTTTGCAAAAATCAAGAGTACCTTGTCTTTTTTCCTGCAGCTATATATACTGGTTTTAGGGAGCTCTTGTTATCTTCTCCAGCTCATGTACTTTTCCCGTCAATGATGGTTATAGTGCCTACTCCTTTTCTATGTTAGGAATTTATAGGTACGTGTAGCTGTGTCTAAGTAACAGGTCTCTCAGGAGTACACCATTGCATGGTACTCTGCACAGTTTATACCCCTGACTTAGAAGGTGAAGTCTGTCAGCCACCAGTGATCAGCAGACTGTAACATTTAGTCAAAGAAACCATGGTGCTGCTTATAGTTTTCAATTTACATGTGCAGTTTATAGATGAAAAAATAGAAAATTCTCCTTTAGTCAAAAAGTTAGGAACTGATTAGTAATCTGTCTCTTAAGTGTTCTGCTGCAGCAGATTCACCAGTAGAATTTCCACAGTTGCTGTCAAAAAGTGGTAAAGAAATGAGGGAAAAAGAATGATGTAGTTCCTGTTACTGCTGCTTCTCTTTATTGTCAGGGATTGGAGAGCAGTCTGCAAGAACAGAATATGTGTATCCATTTTTTCTGGTAGAAGAGGAGCGAGAAAGGTGGGCTGTTATTTTGTGGAAAGTGAAGTGACAGGCTTCAGTTGCTGCTGCCATTGTGTCATCTTCTGTGTTCCCTGCTTAATGTCAAAAGCTGTGCATAGACCTGTTCTAGACTTCAAGTCTCATTTCATATTGTGTTTGCAGGAAAAGAACTGTACCTTGTGGACAGCTGGACTGTCTTGTTTTGATCCTTTTGTGGGTCAGGGAGGGATGTAAGTACTCTCATTTGGTATCACTAGCATTGAGAACAGATAGGATTTCTGTAACAAACCCTTCTTGTGAGGAGTATTTAATTAGCTGGAAAACCAGATGCTTGCTTTCATTCTGGACCAATTTAATTTCCAGGACAGCCACTGAAAATAATGTAGCCATGATAATACTAATTTATAAGTAGTTTTAAACACCTCCCCTTTATTTACAAGTAAATGTGAAAAATGTAATAAATAACAAAACACTGCATTGCTTCATGATACATGAATAGCTATTTGAGGTGCATGTTGACTATACGTAATAAAAAGGTTTGTTTAAACAAACAGCTGAGAATTGAAACTAAATTAAAAAAGCCATAGCTCTTCCTTAGCAATGTGTTTTTATGTTGACTTGGTTCTTATACTTCTGACTTCGTGACCAAAAATTAAATGCTTGTGAACTTCCCGTATGAGAATTTGAGTGTATTAGTATTTCTCTGGATGAGTTGTGATACACATACTGTTCTTTCAAAATGGGGCAAAGTGTTAATGCTCTCATTCATTAAATACTAATCTATTTTATTAGTGATTAAGCCAAGACCACATATTTATTGGTACCAAGGGATGCCAGCTGTCTAGTGCTTTGGGTGGGTTTTTTTTGCTATTTTATACTCTTATATTTTGCCATAAGGAGTCTAAATCACATGAGTCTGATTAGTACAGGTGTTGTTAATAAAGGCCTTATTTTTTATCTATTCTAGGCAGAATAGTATTGTTGAATAACTAAGTATTTTCTTCTGCTGTTTTTTAGTTTTGATGGTTTTTAGCTAACTAGAATACACTTTTGAATACCTCATCTTTTTTCTGAGAAATACTTGTTTGGATTATCTGAGTAAAATTGAAGATGAACTGAGAGTGAGAGAAAAAACCAAGGAGTATTTTTGCACTTAATAAAGTAGTTACCTATTCATATTATGTCTGTGTGCAAATATTTCAAAGTACCCCCAGCATGTGAGTGGGAATCCAAAATTTGGTATAGAGGTCACAGAGTCACATCACAGTTTGAGTTGAAAGGGTCCTTTAAAGATCATCTAGTCCAACCTGGCCATGTGTAGGGATGCCTTTCAGTAGATCGGGTTGCTCAAAGCCCTGTCCATGCTGACTTTGAACACTTCCAATGATGGGGCATTCACAGGTCTCTTCCAGTGCCCCACCATGCACATTGTAAAAAACGTCTTCCTTATGTCCAACTTATATCTACCTTTTTCAATATAAAACTGTTGCCCCTTCACCTGTCACTACAGACTTCAGTAAAAAGTCTTTTGTCTGTCTTAAAGCACCCTTTAGGTATTGAAAGGATGCAGGCCCCTTTGGGAGCCTTCTCCAGGCTCAAAAAAACCAACGGTCTCAGCTTTTCTTCGTAGGAGAGGTGTTTCAGGCCTCTGGTTATTCTCATGGCCCTACTGTGGACCTGCGCTGGCAGGGCCATGTTTTGCTGGTGCTGGGGTCCCTAGGGCTGGATGGAGCACTCCAGGCAGGGTCTCACAAGAACAGACTAGAGCAGGTGAATCATCTCCCTTGACCTGCTGGCCATGTGTTTATTGATGCAGCTGAGGATTCGGATGGTTTTCTGGGCTGCAAGCACATGTTGCTGGCTCATACCCAGTTTTTCATCCACCGATATACTGAAGTCCTCTGCAGAGCTCCTCTCAAATCAGTTCATCCCCCAGTCTGTGTTGATATTGGGGTTTGCCCTGACCTTGGTGCAGGACTTCTTGAACTTCATGAGGTTTGCGTGGGCCCACTCCTCAAGCCTGTCAAGGTCCCTCTGGATGGTATCCCTTCCCACTGGTGTAGAAACTGCACCCCCCAGCTTGGTGTTACCAGCGACTTGCTGAGGGTGCATTCCCTCAATGCCATTATCAGTCATTTATGAAGATTTGTGAACAGTCCTGGTCCCTGTATGGACCCTGGAGGGACACCAGTCATTACTGGTTTCCATTTTGTTGAGCCGTTAACTGTAACTCTGGATGGGGCCATCCAGCCAATCCTTACCCATCTAACAGTCCATCCATCAAGCTCCTATCATTCCACTGACCTGGCAAGAATGTTGTGGGGATTTACAGAGGCAGATGATATTCCTAGCTCTTCACTTGTCCACTGATGTAGTCACTCCCTTGTATAAGGCCATTAGATCAGTTAGGCACAATTTTCCCTTGGTGAAACAGTGCTGTCTGTCTTTAATCACCTCCTTGTCATCCATATGCCTTGACATAGCTTCCAGGAGGATCTGTTCCATGATTTTACTGGGCACCATGGTGATGCTGACTGGTCAGTAGTTCCCAGGGCCCTCCTTTTTAAAAAAGGGTGTAGTGTTCCCTTTCCTTCAGTAACTGGGGACTTCATCTGACTTCAATGAGATAAGCATGAGTGAAAGGTACCTTCTATGGGATCAACTAAACACTGCTTCTCAGTAGTGCAAGTTGTGTTTTACATGCAGAGGAGTAGATTCTTGCTCGTAATTTTTTCAGCTGCACTGAGGATGTCTATAGCATGCGCTGATATGTCTGTGTTTACCCTGTAGTGGATTCATCCTGGAGGAGAGTGACTGTAGCAGGTCTTGTTTCCCATCAAAATATGTTTTGGTTCAGGAGGAGGTGTGCTGTTCTTAGAGAATTACTTCAGATACTTTTTTTTTTGTTTTGTTTTGTTACTAAGTGTACTGTTTCATCTATTTCAGGTACTGTTTAACTCATGACTTGGAAGATATGCAAATTCTCCTATTTGTCCATGGTCTCACAGGATTTGAAAAGTATTACAAAGTCATTTCAGGCAGAGCTGCTGCGATAGACCCAAATCCTGCTTGATCACAGAGTGAATATACCCAAATATATGCATATGGTGATATCGTCTGTAAAATAAAACTACTTGTGCATTCCTGTATTCTCAGATGCATTGAAGATCACAAATGCGTTATGATTATATTAATCCAGAGCATTATATTTATCAAAAACTAACTCCAAGGCCTATGCTGAAACTTTTAGATTGTCCTGTACCCTCAAATAAGTGATTGAAGTCTGAAAATAACTCAGAATTGTAGCACTTCCAGAAGGCAGCTACATGACTTAAAAAATTCATGTCCTGTTCAATTTTGTCCATCTGCCCTCCAAATTATTTCAATGACTATGGTTAGTTTTAATTGAAATAGTTTAGATATTTATAGCGTGAAATGAAAGCTCACAGATGAGTTATCCTGTCCTCGATCTATAAAGGGATTAAGCAAACCTTTACTTCTGGAACTGAACCATTTGCTTTTTTATATCCTCCTCTCTTTGAAAACAAGTCTTACATCAACCAAGTGTTAGGTTTTCAATGTTGAGTACTCAGGAAAAAGCCATCTTCGGTGTAATAGCTGTACCAGTGAATGAGGGCATGCAGAGCATCCTGACAGCATTCAGAAGAGCAAAGGAAGTAATCCACTTTTTGCTTTTCAGTGAGGGTGGCTTTCTGTGTCATAGGTTCATGTCTATATGATAACTTACCTCTGCCATTCAACACTTGTATTTCTGTCCTGGTCTCCAGTGATGGTACTGATCTGACTTCTGTGATGTTAATTCATTGACTATGGCATGACAGGCCAGAAAATAGCTTGTATTTCTTGTTCTTGCCTGAATGAGGCAGTTATTTATGTCAATTACTAACATGTAATAAAATTATTCAGTAAATTGCATCACTGTCTTATTGTCACACTGATGGACTAATCTGAAGGTCCACTTATGATATGACGTGTAATGACAGCATCTTCTAGTATAAGTTGTGTAGTGTTTTTGCTTAGACCACAACTACTGAATCAACATTGTAACACAATAATATTACCTTATTTTTATGGTGCCTGTTTGCTTTTTACACATTTCCTATTAAGGATGCAATCTCTTGGGTATCTTTATCTTCACAGGTTTTTTTGTATTCTACATATATGTGTAAGTAAAACAGTATGCTGTCTTTTTCCATTTTTGGTTCAAAGGTATAGTGCCAGAATTACCAACAGAGACAAGATAACGGGGGATTCTTTAAATAGAAAATTATGGCTGGAAGATATGTTCAACTATTTTTCTAATATAATTAGAATTGGTGTTTGCATACCCCTTTTACTGCAATATTAAGGAATTGGGGAGGAAAGGGGGGACTATATGCTTGTTTGCTGATGGCATCTGTTTTGAAGCTATCAGGCTGGTCTGGTTACATACAGCTTTCTTATATCTAATTGCCAGGTGGAAGTTTGTAACTGCATTTTATATGTGAGTGACTTCAGAGAAGTCAAAAATAACCTGATGTTATCTTTAGAGCCTAGTGTATATAAGGCACCGTTTTCTTGTGAGGTACTGATGAGTCCTGCCTTCTAGTGAATTTTGAGGTTGTTGAAAAGCTTAGCGTCTCAAAAATGCATCCTGTAGAGTATAGGAGTATTCTGTACTGTGACAGCTGAGCAGAACTAGGTGGGTTGTAGAGAGAATACCTCTTACTTAGGACTGTAATATGTGACTGAAAATCACAAAGAAACAGTTGGCATAGCAGGATCAAGAGAGTCTGCACTGGCAGCATACAACAATGTAAGTTTAAAAGTCTTGAGAGACATCAAGAGGGAAGTCTCTCGCATGTAAAGCATATGTCAGCTTGATTAAAGGCTTCAACTCTTTGGTCAGAAGTATACTAGATGTTAGGTGAGTCCAGACCAATAGACCAATCCATATTACCAATTTTCTTGCAGATGTTTCAATGCTTTTACCAGCCATGTTATTTCATGCCTTTTTCCCCCTCTATTCTGTATACTATCTTGCATTTCATATGAATTCTTCCAGCCTGACAGTCATGTGTATTTCACTTTGTATTGAAATATTCACTTCATAATACAGAAAATTGTCAGTATCTGATTATTACAGAGTTCTTAATAAAATGAACAGTAAACCAGTAGCTCCTCTGTCCCTCAACTGTTTCATTTTCTGTTTCAGGGGTACTACTGATTAAAAAAAAAACAAAACTAAAATGAGAGTGTGTGTCCTGTGCTTTTCTAGCAGTTATTGGGGTGGAAAGAGGTTGGTTGGGTTTTTGTGGTTTGTTGGGTTTTTTTTTTTTTTTTTTTTTTTCCTGTTCTGGGGCTGTTCTCTCCAGATTTCAGAAGGGTGGTAACTTCCTAATATGTAAATAATTTGTAATTCTAGAAAAAATTGAAGTATGATAATGACACTAGTTAACATGCTTTGAAATTAATACAGTGGAACATCAGAAAGTGGTGATTTCAAACTGTCGGTAACTAAGATGCTTGATTTATGAGTTTACACTAAGGGAGATTTTTTTAGTTTATCCTTGTCCTCAGTGCAGTGCATGGTAGACATGTAACAAAAATCAAACCTACCTGTGAACTTAATACACAAACTGTCATGAATGTATGGTTCCTGTGAGGGAAAAAGAGAGATAGTGCTTGGCATTCCTCTCTCTGCTAATTTGATATTTTTCCTGTAGCAACTCAGTATCATTACATTAAAAGAATGCTGGCTAATTCTCCTTGATAAAGTGGTGTACAAATACTCCAAACTTTCTATGTTTAGGTCACTTCTGTGTTTACATCAGACAAGTAACTATATGCAACATTGATACAGTTTTACATACTTTTAAAGTCAAATGTCCAGAGCTGTATTTATGCTTGGATTTCTCTTCCAAAAAGAAAGCAAATAATTTTAACTGAAATATGAGTATTTGTCTTTCCCTGCTTGTAAGCCAGAAGGATTCTTTGTTTTGTGACTTACACTAATGTTTAATAAATCCATGACTTGACTTGCAAACAACTACTGCTGTAGCTAGTCATGCCATATAACCTCTGTCAGTGATCGTCTTAGGTTCGTCCTTGCTTCTGAGCTTGCTGCTGCTAAAAATCAGGAAGAATGCAGTTGACTTTGCAAAGAACATGTTTAAGGCCTGTGTAGTCTTAATTTATGTGTCTTTCCAGCATGACGATGAACTACAATTACTTTCACTGTAGGCTGAGGAGGGAAAATCCCACTTTTCAGGGGATATGCAGTGCACTCTGGGTTTTTTTCTTCCAGAATTCTTTAGTTCTGGCAGGCAAACTTGGTTGTGGGGCGAGTGTCTTTATCTGACATTAGAGTGTTGTAGATAATCTTAGTTTTAATGAGTAATTTTTGCTAACTTTCAAATGACATCTGTATTCTGCCTTGTGCATATAAGTTCTCAGTGGTTCAAGGTACACTCTTGCTGACCTCTTGAACTGTTAATGTTCACTTGAGTAGGCTGAATGTTCCTTGGGTATGCTGAAGATTGATACATCCCAGGCCTTGACAGCTGCAGTGCTTTTCTGTGCCAAATTCAGGCAGTGTAAGCAGCCCTTTTCAGAAGAAACAGTTTGGCTCCCATGACCATTCAGGGAACAGGCTTACCAAGTCCATTAATTGTGCCAAGAGCTTCAAAAGGCTGTTTAAACTTTTCATCTTAAAGCTGTAATAATTTCTAGCTAATACTCTTTCTATTGTACAAAATACTTAATTACTTATAGATTAAATTAAATGGTTTCAGCTGTTAAAATATTTGACATGTTAAGGGGAAGAAAGCCACATTTTATGGTAACTTGTCATTCATTGACTAATGTTTTACAAATGTTCTATTGTCAGAATGAGAATTTTGTACATTTCATGTAAACTTTTTTTATATAGAAGCACAGTTTTTAACTGCAGGTTCTTTTTTTTTTTTTTTTAAACTGGTAACGTATTTGAAGATGCATTTGTGTTCTTACTCTTTTGGCAGAAGTCCGCTTAGGACGCTGCTTTATTTTGTTGCTTTTACGAAATACAGATAATGTACTGAGAACATTAGTTGATTTAGATTAGAGTATTGTTGATGTATTACAGCATTGCTTTATAGCTCTGTGTGTGCTTATTCATAGATTGTAACATAACTTCAAATACCAGTTCCTGCTATCATAAAAAATAAACAGCATTTATTGAAATGGTGGTGTTTTGTGTTCTGGAAATTCCAGTGATTTTTTTACTTATTTCCAGATGACATGGGAAGTTTTTTGTTTGTTGGTGCTTGGTTCTCCTTTTGTGTCTGTGTTGGGTTTGCTGGTTGTGTTTTTTTTGTAGATAGAACTATTTAGCCTGTTCTGTTTAGCTGTTACTTCTTTGATGTTTTATTTAGTACATGCCTGCTCAGCATTCGTTAGGATGGGCTTTTTCATTCCTTCTTTCAACATAGATAGGAATTGTTTGCAGAATTTAGTTTAAGGGAGTGGCAATTTCACTGACACATTACAACTTGGAGTTGAGTTTTCTGTTCTTTGGACAACCTTTGAAAGTAGTTGTGAAGTAGTTGTAGGTCTTTGGATTAGTCTGAACTGCTTATACAAATGATATATTTTAATTGAATTTAGTGTGTGTGTTCACAATTAGGAAGGCAGTCTACATTGAAACTTCGTATTTTATATATTATCAAAAAAGTCAATTGTGGGAGGCTTGGCACTTCGCAAAGGTGTAGGTAGAAACTAGATTGCCAGAGACTCAGTCCATGCTGGATACTCAGCAAAAATCATGGGAGGGACATGAAACATTTTCCATTTTGGTTGTATTTTACATACATGTATTTTGTATATACGTGTTCATTAGGAACAGTTCAGTGTATGTTATTGTAGTTTTTCCTTCTTTTCATCTTTGTACAGATAAATGCTGGTGCCTAGAAGTATGTCTGGAAGTATTGTGTTACTCTGTCTTCTTGTATGCCTTGTGTTATGTCCCCTAGCTGGGACTTGGAGTGTGTAGGAACCTGCAGGGTAGACAACGTGCAGCTGCTGCTGCTTGTAGTGGGTCTCATGGTATTTCATAGTGCTTCTTGAGAATCATGCAGAGCTCAAGTGTCTCAGCTTTTTTTAATAAATAAATAAGCAGAAGACCCAAGAGCTACTTCTGTGGTCTTGTGTACAGGACAGTAAAGAAAAAAGCTAAGGAAGTGTGATGGTAAGCAAATCCAGTCTTTAAAAAGGCAAACAAAACTGAACTGAACAAAGCTTATGAGCTCATAAATCAGCATCAGAAACTTTGATTGTTTGATTGAAGATTTTTGAACATTTGCTGATTGGCATTTTGTTATATTTTGATTTCTCTGTGTCAAAATGACTTAATGGCCCTTATGCTAAATTGTTAGTGAGTTTAAAGTAGTTTAGTGTAAAAATACACCATGAATTGTGTATTAAATATATAAAAAATATCAAGCACTGTTATCACAGAAGCATTTAGGTTGTAAAAGACTTTAAGATCATCGGTCCAACCATTGACCCATGACTGGGAAGTCCACCACTAAACCGTGTCCCTAAGCACCACATCTATGTGTTTTTTGAACACCTCCAGGGATGGTGATTCTACCACCTCCTCACGCAGCTTGTTCCAATGCTTGACCACCCTTTCAGTGGAGAAATTTTTCCAAATATTCAATCTAACCCTCCCCTGGCAAAACTGGAGGGCTTTCTTGTCCTGTTGTTATCTGTGAGAAGATACCAACTCCCACCTATCTACAGTATCCTTTTAGGTGGGTTCAGAGGGCAGTAAGGCCCCCTTGAGTCCTCTTCTCCACACTAAACAACCCCGGTTCCCACAGCTGTTCCTTAGGAGATTTGTGCTCCATACCCTGCCCTGCACCAGTTTTATTGCCCTTCTGTGGACATGCTGCAGCATGTTCTTATCAGTTTCAGTTCTGCTCTCCATACTGCTGATTAGCTGAGAGATTTGGAATTAAAATTATTTTAAAATTGGGGTGAGACATAGTTTATTAGATATAAGGGGTTTATTCTCCATTATGATTCAAAGATTTCCTTATACTTAAAGTGGCGTTCCTTAGAGTGTAAGAACTACTGACTTACTGTCCTTCTAAATAATTGAAAAAAAATTACATTTCCAATACTATTGTTCAGTGAGTTTTTGTTTGGCTTTGTGATTTTTTTTGCTGGGCTCCCAGCATAAATACAATGCATTTTTAGATGTTAAAGTTACTCAGAATCTGTGTTTACTCTATAGATCCTAATGCTTTTTGGAAGCTTGCAACGACTTTTCCAAATCTGAATTTTTTTTTCTTTTTAATTCTCTTTCTGCTTGAGAAGAAGCAGTAGGTCATGCCTGGTTCACAATAGACACACATTGTGATTTTTCAGGTGGCATGGTGAGGTATTTTCAAGATATAGTGCCACACAATGAGAGGTGGTACTTTTTTAAAAAAAAAAAAAGGGTGGATAGCCATCTTTTGTCCTGAACTGTGTAACCTAATTACATGATGCTTACTGTTTGTCTTTTAACTTAAATTCTAGCTGAAAGTGAACTTAGCTTAGAATTTTTAGCACTTCTACTGAATAAAGACTTGAATACTGATGTGAAGTCATTTGAGTTCTTATTTATATCACGGCTTAGTTTTGGTGTTATCTTTTTTCAAAAAGTGAGTGCAGTGACACACCATAGTGCACCACAACCCAGTTAGTTACTGTCTGCTTGCATGCAGCAGCGTCACTTTCAGTTTCGAAAAAAAAGTCCTTACACTGCTAACTCTATTTGGTTAGAGAAAGTCGTTCCCTTCAGGGTTTTTGAAGAACAGTTTGTGCCCTCTTTCTTTCTACATGAAGCTTTTGTTAATGGTTTGATCTTGTTTGGAAATACCAGAAATGAAGTCTCCCTGTCAACACTTTAAAAGTTGTGTACATCCTACAAAGGCAGTTAAATGAAATGTCTCTGGTTTTATGAAAGACTCTTTCTGTTGTAGTCCAATTTGCATAAATTGATACTAGTCTTGAATTATAAGAGTCTTTGTTTTATTTGCTTTCTGACACAATCAGAAAGCTAGCTGGATTTGTTAGGGTGTATGTTCTTACAGTAGGGAGGTGAATTTTTCTGTATATGCAGCCATACCTTGATAAGGCATCAAATCTTCATGAAGTTTTCTTCCTTACTTGGTTGAAGAGTTCATGGCATTCAAAGGTTTAAATAAATGTTAAACTATAAATTAAGATAGTTGAAAGAGGAAGATATTTTTTAAACCAGCAGTCATAAACCCCCATCACATGGCACTTGCTCAGTGGGGGTTTTTCTTACATTTTCTCATAAATTCAGCATTGTCTCACTTCTCTATGCAATTTTAATATTTGAAATATGTGCATTTCTAAATTTGAAGGAAAGACACATCAGAACTTCAAAAAAAAATCCTTGAGACTTTCCCGCATAAATCATGGAGAAAATAGGTACAACCATCTCTCCTGTTCTTTTATAATCATTGTTAAAGTTTAAACTTGTTATTCAATGTATTCAGCTGTTTAATTTAGACTTTGTACACTGATAGGTCTTGATAAAAGTGTGCTAGCTTTAGATAGAATCTTTGATTTCATATTGAAGTTAGTTGTCTTGATCTGAAGAAAGTTAAGATGGAGTGATTGTCGTGCACTAGAATTGATACTGCTTGTAAAGTTCAAGTCTGCTTCCTAGAAAGCAAAACTGATAGGGAGCAAATGAAAAGACAAGACAGCAAAAAATAGAAAAAGCAATTTCTGCTCCTGTGATTTACTCTAATCACACAGTATGTGTTTTTTATTGACTCTGTGAGGCCTGTCAGATTCGTAGTGCTGTTGAGCTGTTTTGTGTCTTAGATGACCATTGCTTTTAGCTGTTTCAAGTCATGGGTTCACTGTGACCAAAGCTGTGATCTGTTCTTATTCATAAAAAATGAGAAAGCGGGAAAAGTAGAAATTAAGTGGGGAACATATGAAGAAACCAGACAGTGGAAGTGAAGATAGGAACTCAGGTCTTCTGTTTCATTTCATAGTCAGGATTGATATGGACTTGTGCAGAGATGCGATACTGTGTTGTTTGTTTAGCTGATTTTAGTGAGGTTCTGGTTTACTAATGGTACCTGTTTCCTCCTTCTCCAGAACTTGGCTTATTAATTCCTAATTTTATAGCATGTTTGGTCTTAGTCCAGTCCATGGTTTATGTCTGTATGCTTTCTTATTGTTCTCCTTGTCTTCAGGTTTTGCTGATTCCCTCCCCACCCTTCCACATTTTATATAATTAACACATTATGGTTTCATTTGTAATATAACTACATCAATATTGATGCTTCCAGTAATAACACTGTATTGGAGTAGAAATAAACCAGTGAAAAATGAACAACTTATGTGTATTAGAAAATATAAATACAGAAAAGCTTTTAGCTGACAACTAGTTTTCACGAATTAAAGTAAGTGTAATTTTAAAGATATAGTTTCCTTGCTCTCAGTTGAGAACTTTTCAGCTTTATATAATGCAGGTTAGCTGAGTGTCTGTTAGAAGACTGTTTTACTCTCTGTTATGAAATAAAGTCTAAGAGCTGCCCATGATAAAACTTAATGTTAAAGCATGTATTCCAGGCTCAATGACTATTATAGAAATTGTATCCTGCTACTGGAAATACCAGTAATTGCTATAGCAAAAGGCAGCCTTGTTTGAATAATGTCCATTTCTGCTTCCTTATGTCACATTGTGTACTCTTTTATTCTTGATTGTAGGTCTTTTTCTTCCTTCAAAATCTGTATAGTTAAACTTTGTTTATTCAGGAGAACTCTTTGCCATGTTTTCTTATTCATGGGACTAGCTGGAGTATTCTGAGTAGAATAGAGGGCTTTCATAGTTGTCTTTGAATATGCACACTATAACTTTGTAGTCTATAAAACGCATAGCATACACTTAAATTTTTTTATTTTTTTTTTTTTCCCCTAAGGCTGATAAGAATTTGTGTGGTCTCTGTGGAAACATCTGCAGAGTGTCAAGCCCAAATCTTACTCAAGCTGTCAGTTTGGTTGTAGAAAGGTGAGTTTAAAGATTTAACATGATTCTAAAACTAAACACACACCCCACCACCCCCACCCCCCGATACCATATTATTTATCTATATAATACAGAACCGTGTAAGATTTTAAAAATGTGTTACAAAAGTGTCTGTTGTTAAATTTTGTCAAGAGTACCTAGTATTTGTTGCAAGTTTCCTTTTTTGGTGTAACTTGAAGTATACTTCAAAGTCTGTTCTCAGTAAGGTTGCTGTGCTGCAGTTGAATTAAATTTTTAAATTACAAATGTACTGCATATTCTGTTTTTCTATGGAGGAGCAAAGGAGGTAAATTACATTTTCTGGTGTCAGAAGTGGTTGCCTAACAGTTACATACCTAAGTCATGTTTATCTACATTCTTAAAGAAGTGAAAGGCTAAGATGTGGTAACAAAGAAACGACTATGCATTTTAATTATTACTCCTCTGAGGATATTAGTGATGGTGATTTCCCTATGGTACTTACATACCATCATCTGAATGCTATAAATGTTAGTTAGTCATCACAGTATGTGATTGGTTTAGAACGCTAATGTTTACAAATTGAGAATTGTTGTAGGCCAAAGATAGGGCGAATGTGACTGAGTTGATAATATGACTATCAGAATTCAAACACTTGATTCTGTTACGGACAAAAGATTTGTCTGTTCTGTCTCTCAGGGTGCTATGAGTTCCCTCTTTTAAAATGGAAAGGAGGACTTTTTTTTTTTTTTTTTTAAAAAAGTATTTTAACTTATTTAAATGACTTGCCAGTGTTACTTTGGAAGCTTGTCATAGATCCAAGAGGGGTCCTGCCTCCTTTGGGTTCCTGTTCGGTGCTTTGTTCTTGTGAACATACAAAACATGCCTTTCATCTTCCTCTTCTGGACTTGATCAGTAAATGTTCTTCCACTTCTGAAAATACAACATTAAGTTCTTTAGCTGAAAGTCCATTCATTATAGTGCAGTCTCATCTTCTGCATTACATAAACCAATGAAAGTTTTGTCCAAAAATAATGGTGTGATCATATAACTAGAGCTAATATTCTAAAGCATTCATA
Source organism: Falco rusticolus (assembly GCF_015220075.1). Lineage (NCBI taxonomy): Eukaryota > Metazoa > Chordata > Aves > Falconiformes > Falconidae > Falco > Falco rusticolus. The sequence goes on along the minus strand of NC_051210.1, from coordinate 49,273,390 downwards.
TCCAGAGGAAGAAATTGATGGATAAGCACGTGCAGCTTGTGAGACAGCTGTTACCTGAGAGTTCACATGTGGGTCACCTGCGATCGTGTCAAAAAAACTTCTGGCTTTGTACTGGTACACTTACGGGCAGAGAATAGCAGCTCAGCTGTTAGGACAGTGTAATAAATTTCACACTGCTTGCATGTTTTGAATTTGGGAAGCAGTTAAATGTGTGAAAAATATTTACAGTGTCCCTCATTTATGGAGAAATACAGATTCTTACAGATTTGTTTAGTGATAAAATTTGGTCAAATTTTCGTGAGGACAGTGATGGTAGTGTTGATCTTCCTTCTTCAAACATAAAAAATGCAAGAACTGCTTGAAGTATATAAACACACAGTATCTAATGTATGTAAACATGTATTTACAATGCATATAAGCACGAGTATTTGAAAAAAAAAAAATTTTTGTCTTACAACTTTTCTAGATAGTTGAGGCGATAGGGAAAATTTTAGCTCTTCCACATTAAGCTTAATAAGGTAGAAACAGAGATGTTCAGGCTTATAGCATTTCTATTCATGTTGCGTATAAAATAATCAGGATATTAGGATAATTGAAGCATAGGATGTTAGATCTCTGTTGAGATCTCTGTTAGATCTCTGTTGAGATGTAAGGTCTGATCTGTGTATGTGCTTTGCACTTTGTGTAGAGGGCTGGTGATTGGTACTCTTAAGTGAAAGTGTGACAACATACTTCCATTAGGTGCTTGTCTAATTCCGTTCTCTCCTCTTCAGAAGAACACTGATGCTTTATACCACCTTTCATGCACTCAAGGCTGTATGTCTATATCATACCTTTCCCATGCTTCTCAAGTTATGGAATTAAGAAAGAAGAAATTCTTCCACATCATCATTTTAGGTGTTACTACCACAGAGAATCCTGAAGTAGGTTTGGATAAACCCCATTGTAGTACATAGGAATTTGTTAGTCACAACTTTGAACTTGGGGTTGCTTTGATTTGACAGATGAAGAAATAGTGTGCATTTTTCTCTTTAATTGATGTAGCTTCAGCTCTTTTGCTTGAGAAGAGTCTAATTGCTACTTCGGAAAGAATTCTAGCCCAACTTTACTTGTGAATTTTCTGCACAACCAAATTACAGCCCCATATATTCTTCCTCACTTTTCCAGCTATAACTTTGTGTAGTCTTTTCCTAAGTAGCTTCTGTTTCATGACTGGACTTCTCATCCTTTCAAAAGTTTCTGTCTTAGCCCCTACCTTATAGCAGTATTTTTTTTCTTTTATTTATATTGATACGTGTCAGTTTACCCTCAGTTCCAACAGTTATAAGCAAATTATTCTGAAGCATATCACTCAGGGGGTCTGTGCTGCTTACAGCCTGGTTTTCTATATTTTACACAATTGTATGAGACAAGAGCTGGAAATTGAAAATTTACATTGAATCTGATAATAAAAGAGCTTGTGTTTTCTTGAGAGACATTTTTCCCTTCTCATCTATATTAGGAGCAACACTGACCTATACTGTATCCAAGTTGATAATGTTTTCCATCTTGCCCTGGCTTACCAGGAGATTCTGAGAAAGATTCAAACAGAATGAAATGGATTTTATACTTTTGTTGTTTCTGCTTGTGACATGGGTACTACCAATGTTTGCATAGCTCAATTTTTCAGTTTGTTCTTTCCATCAAATATTTCATAACTGAGAAACTTTCAGTGCCCACTAAGTCTCTGTTATAAACTACCTGAGATCAGAAGCCAGCTACCTAATGGAAGCAGACAGAATCTAAGAAAGCATAGTCCTGTGTAGTCTAGATCACATATATAATGAACCAAACGATATTGTCCAGTGGATTTCAGTCTTTATATTGATGAAAGCAACAGCCAGACTTTCTTCAGGAGATTGGTGGTGGGAATAAAAAGATGCAGGTGTGAAAAGACAAAGTGTTCACTTACAACCTTGTACACCCAGATGTGTATGAACTGCAAAGAAAATAGATGTTAGGAGAAGTTGAGTGGCAGGACTAGCCATACTAGTCAGGTAGTTTGTATTTGTAGCATTAATTTAAGTTTGTAGCATTAGACAATTCCTTATAATAGACTCTGGCCTGATTAAGAGCCTGTTTGACAGATAGTTCTGAAGGGCCAAGGGGTCCAGGAAGGCTGGAAATTCTTCAAGAAGGAAGGCTTAAAAGGTGCCAGGAGCAAGCTGTCCCCATGTGCCAAAAGATGCTAGTGGGGAGGAAGACTGGCTTTACTGAATAGCGAGCTTTGGCTGAACTCAGAGAAAAAAAGGAGAGCTTAACTCCTTTGGAAGAAGGGGCAGGCAACTCTGGAGGACTATAAGGATGTTTGAGGTTTATACAAGGCAAAGATTAGAGATCTGAAAAGCCCAGCTAGAACTCAGGCTGGCCACAGCTGTAAAAGATAATAAAAATTTTTTACAAGTATGTTGGATGCAGGGGTTTGAACAGTGCTACGAAGGACGAGGAAAAGGCTGAGGTACTTAATGCTTTTTTTTGCCTTGGCCTGTGATACTAAGACCAACTTCCCTCTGGGTACTCAGCCCTCTGAGCCAGAAGACAGGGATAAGGAGGAGCAGAATGCAGTCCTCTCAGAGTCCAGGAGGAAATGGTTAGAGACCTGCTGCTCCACTTAGGCATGCACAATCTATGATGCCAGGTGGGATCCACCGGGGCTAGTGAGGGAGATGGCAGAGGTCCATCATTTATCAACATCCTGGCGAACTAGGAGTTCCCAGAAGACTAGGGTCAGCCAGTGTGACATCCATTTACAAGAAGGGCAGGAAGGAGGATCTGGGAATCTATAGGGCTGTCAGTGTGACCTCAGTGCAGGGGAAGGTTATGGAGCAAGGTCATCCTGAGTGCTGTCATGTGCACATGGAGGACAACGGGGGTATCAGGCCCAGCCAGCAGGTGTTTATAAAGGCAGGTCTTGCCTGACGAACCTGATCTCTTTCCACAACAAGATGACCCGCCTAGTGGATGAGGGAAAGCTGTGGGTGTTGCCTACCTGGACCTTGGTAAAGCCTGCGACACAGTCTCCCACAGCATTTTCCTGGAGAAACTGACTGCTCACGGCTTGCATGGGTGTATTCTATGCTGGGTTGAAAGCTGGGTGGATGGCTGAGCCCAGAGAGTGTAGTAGACAGAGTTACATCCACTGGCAACCAGTCACAAGTGGTGTTCCTCAGGGCTCAGTCCCTGGGGCCAGTCCTGTTTAATGTCTTTATTGACGATCTGGACAAGGGGACTGAGTGCACCCTCAGTAAGTTTGCAGGTGACACCAGGCTGGGGGAAGCGTTGCTGTCCTTAGGGCAGGCAGGCTGTGCAGAGGGACCTGGGCAGGCTGGACCGATGGGCCGAGGCCATTCCTGTGAGGTTCAACAGGGCTCAGTGCCCGGGTCCTGCCCTTGGGTCACAACAACCCATGCAAGAGGCCTGGGGCAGAGCAGCAGGAAAGCTGCCTGGTGGAAAAAGGACCTGGCAGTGTGCCCAGGTGACCAGAAGGCATCTTGGCTGGTATCAGATACAGTGTGGCCAGCAGGACCAGGGCAGCGAGGGTCCCCCTGTACCGGGCACTGGTGAGGGCCGCACCTCGAACGCTGTGTTCAGGTTTGGGCCCCTCACTGCAAGAGGGACGCTGAGGTGCTGCAGCGTGGCCAGAGAAGGGCAACAGAGCTGGGGAAGGGTCTGGAGCACAAGTCCTATGAGGGAACTGGAGTTGTTTAGCCTTGGGAGGAGGCAGCTCAAGGGGGACCTTATCACTCTACAACTACCTGAAAGGAGGTTGCAGCAGGTGGGGGTAGGTCTGTTCTACCGGTTAACAGGTGATGGGACAGAGGAAACAGCCTTTAGTTGTGCCAGGGGAGGTTTAGATTGAATGTTAGGTAAAATTTCTTCACTGAAAGGGTGGTCAAGCATGGAACAGGCTGCCCAGGGAGGTGGTTGAGTGACCATCCCTGAAAGCATTTAAGAGATACGTAGACATGGCACATAGGGACATGATTTAGTGGTGAACTTGGCAGTGTTACGTTTACAGTTGGACTTGATGATCTTAAAGGTCTTTTCCTACCTAAATGATTCTATGATTCTATGGTCTTTTTTCAAATAAACCAGGAAAATGTAAAAGGCATAATTTGGGGGACATAAGGGGGAATTAATAGTAGATTTCCATTATTTGTCTGCTATTTTGAAGTGCTTTCATGGTCCCAAAATAGAAGTTTGCCTGCCCTAAAATTGTGAAAATGTAGCTGGTACCTTTTTATGGCTGTGCTGTTGATTCCTGTAATACACGGATGATATTTTACTTTTCAGCAGTCTTTGCAGTTCTTGCTGGATAACTGTAACTATATTCCCATTTTAATATTCAGATATAAACAAAAAATTATCTTTACTGTGCAAATGAGAAATGCCTTTGGGATATGTAAAAGCCTCCAGGTATTTTCAAACAAGCCATTGTAAAAGTACTACTCATGTTAGTATACTTTCCAGCTACTTTAAATACTATTGATCTCAGTATTATGTAAAGAGCATGCTATTTCTAGTTCACTGCCTTTTGAAACATTCTTTTTTTTATGATGATGAGTTGGGAAAAAAAAAGTGCTAGAAAGTACCTTTTACAGGTAAGTGCATGTGTAAACTCAAATAAATTTGGGATTCAGATGAGAGTATCAAAGATTTTGAAATATTTTTGTAAACTTGAAGATTTTTCTCTTATAAGACATGAAATCTTGAGAGGTCAACTGACCTCTGGTTTTTCTGTAGGGCTTCTAGCTGACTCCTTTCATTTCTTCTGGAAGGGACATGTGGTAGGATTCATTAAGGATCAAACTGGCAGTGGTACGAGACATGGTAAATTTAAATGGGGACTATATTTGACTTGCAGATAGTCACATTTGGCAAGCTTGCCTTACATAAATGTTTTTCTACACCTAAATGCTAAATGTGATGTGTCCTGGAAGTCTTAACAAAGAGCAAGAATGGATTTGTCATTGCTGGCCACTCTTAGAAACAGTGGCAACCTTAATGTTAGAGTCAGTGATTAAAGAGTTTTGTTGTTCTTCCTGGGGAGTTACCTGTGTCTAAAGCTGTACAAATGGATAAAAACATGGCTGAAAAGCAGGCAGTCAGAAATAACCAAAGAATTTTTGGAAGGGTAATCACAGGAACCTAGGCTGTGGTTTGCTGCATCCTGTGAATAGCAAATTGTGGAAGAAACATTAAAGAGGTTGACATAGATTCCGTGCTGACTGATGATACACAGATGTACTAAAAATGACAAGTAGTTTTTGTGTAAAAGGATAAGTGAATGTGCTGTATGAATGAGCAATATAGATTGCTGATGTTAATTGAGATTTAATTAAAAAAGCTGTATCTTGCATGTTTTGAAGGGATGATAAATAGCTTTCAGAAGCTTTCTTAAACCACTTACCATTTTACTGTTGTGCAAATTAACAGGAAACAGAATGACAGGAGCAAGGAAGTAAACAAGATCCAAGACATTTTTAAAGGCCATTACCATTTTGTCACTCTGACTTTAAAATAAAGTGGACTCCCTAGTTATTACCACTCAATAAAGTGGACAGAATAATAGAGCATAAGAGTACAACCTTTCTATCTAAGGTCAAATAATTGTGGTTTTTCTACAGTTGATGAAAGTTTAATATCCTGTTTCATTAAAAATTCTCAGAACATTGAACATAAGTCAACATTCCATGGAGAAGAAGGTATTATGCAGGTTGCATGTGTGCATATCTGCATATCGGAGCACAAAATATTGACATGATAATTGCAGTCAAGCCTGATTGAACAGTGGCCTCTGGGAATTCAGCTGGTGTTGTACCAACTGGATGGCTGCTCAGGACACAGTTTGAAATGCAAGGTGCAAGTTAGCACTTTATTCAGCACAGGCAGGCATCATTGAAAAAATCCTGGGGGAAACCCTGGTGATGTGCAGATGTTAAAGCAGTCTGTTCTGAAGTGCTGATATTTTGAACACTGTTAAGAGACTTGTGTATTTTGGATGAAAAATGTTTGCAAAATTATTATGAAAAAATGTCACTATTTTCTTTACTACTGTAGTGTAAAAATATGTTTAGTGTTTTACGTACATTGCTTAAAATAAGAGGCCTTAATAAATCATTTAATGAATTAAATCAATCAAGTCAGAGATGCAAGAAAAATTACTTTTCTGTGATGATGCTTTTCCATTTTGATACATATAATGTAACATAGAACTGTTTCTATAAATAATTTACCAAGGAAATAACTTCATTTTACAGTTTTTCTTTAATTAGGTCTTGAATTCTTGTGTAAAGAAACGAAAATAGTCATGTGCATTTTTTCTATATAAAGAAAACGTGCCTTAGAAAAGTGAAGAATGTGTGGTATGGATTTAAATTCCTTTTTTACTCCATGCTGTCTAAATCTTGTAAAAGTACTGTATGTATGTATTAAAAGAAAAAAAAAAAGTGTGTCAATTACAATTCATTGTGAAGTATAAGGAACTTATAGACTCTGAAGTGAAAATAGTTTCCATTTCATAGTTTATTTTGCTATATTTTTTTATCTTCTTAATAGGTACATGGAAACACAGTAAGGTTTCTAGTCGAAGATTAAGGCACAGGCTCTGTTTCTGCTAACCACTGACTGCAGCCACAGGAATCTGGCTGTACACACTAAATTACAATATTGGTGCCATATTTACAGTAACGTTGACAGTCTGTGCTCTACAATTTCACATTGCACAAGGGCGATTAATTATCTATTTAATACCAACAGAATGTATGCACTTGTGTAAGTCTGTAAAATAGTTGGAGGTTGGAAGACTGGGAGAGATAATTATCAAAATAAATGCTGTGTCACACAAGCTGGTATTTTGTAGCCTTTCTTGTTCTGCAGCCTTTTTTTTCAAAGGAATACCTTTCAAAAGTAACTATTCCTAGAAGCATTTCATTTTTAGTAATATAGGTTTACTGTTAAAATATAGCCTTTGTTCTTTTACCGTACAGCTCAAAATTTGCACCATAACCTTAACTTTATTAGCTAAGGCCAAATTTGTAGCTCCATTTTTTTGTTTGTTTTTTTGAATCCTGCTGTTTGTAAAACTGGAATGACATATTCCATGAAACATGTAAACAGTAAATTAAATTTATTAGTTAAAATTATTTTCATTTAGTTGATGTAAAAATGACATATACAACTCTGAATTACTTTTTCTTGACAAATGGTTAATTGCTTGACTGATTGAGACCTGTGGTAGGATACAAGATGCCTCTTTTCCCGGATGGTTTTTGCTGAAGATTTTAGGAAACATGGTGTTTTGTAAACTTCAGCAAGCTTTTATTTTTTTACAGCCTTAAGGTTTTTCTAGTGCATATTCTGGTTTTGTACCTCATCCATAGTTAAGCGTTTCCCTCATAGTCTAATGTTTCATTTTTGACAAGCCATTAAAAATGTGCCAAACCTCAGAAATATTATCAAGTCCTGTTTTGTAGAGCATAGCATGACACAGGAAAGAAAATCATGACACAGGAAAAAAAGATCATAACACAGGAAAAAATGATTAAGCTTAAGAATATTCTGTCAGTTTCTTTCATTTTTTGGGAAGCTGAATCTCAATAATCTTGCAGCTAAATACAGCTGTGTTAAACATTTAAAATAGGTAGTACTCAGGGGAAAACTGATTGGAGCTTAAAACTTGTACAAATTGACAGCCTCTCTTCACTCCATTTTTCATCCTAAAGAAGTCTGCAGATATTCTTAGCTCACATCATTATTGCTCATCAGTGTTTCTAATTAGCTAAACAGGAGTTTGTCTCGGTCATTGATCATCATCAGCTTCTTGACAGTGCTTGAATTCCACCCCCCCACCCCCTCACCCCCATATTCCAGTGGACTTTTTAAAAAATATTGTAAATATGTATCAGCTCAGTTAATAAAATTGGTCAAAGATTTTTTCTTAATATTGTTAGCCTTCTAAAAAAGAGGAGGTGATCGCTGCAAGTCTTATCAAGTCTCATTTCAAGGTTCAACAGCAGATCCCAAATAGACGTGTAAGTTCCAGTCGTACTACCATGAGTGTCTGTGGGGAACTGTCCTGTAACAAGCATTGGAAGCTGTCCTATGCCACCAGTAGAAGCTGCTGATAAAAGTTCCATATGAGGTTTCAATTTATGCTTTAGGCTTCTGACAACAATCCATTGTGTGCTTAATTTCTGATAATTAGGATTGGTTTTTTTAGCTATAGGTGGTAACTGGTCAAACTATTTTTGGGGACATTACTACAGCCTGTGCTATCTAGAGAGTCTGAAAGAAAACCTCAGAAAGCCAAGACCCCTTGAATTTACTTTTAAGTTTTCCCCCTCATTGCAGTGGCGATAGATCTGGTTTTATAAACTTGGCCCTTTAGCAGCTTTGTTCAAGGGACTGTTTGACTGAGCATTGGATAAACAGGGAAAATACTGTGTTTAGCTAGAAATGCATTTTGAACCATTGGCTAGTGTGTGCCTGTAAAACAGGCACATTTTTTTGATTCAGCAAAGTCCATTTTTTCTCTTCAAATCCCAGGCTTTATTCTTGAAACCCCTTTTATACAGACTTGGCGTAAAGTCACGGGGCTTCATAAATTTTTGACTACCAGTAACACCAGAATTAGCTGTGCATACTACTTAGTTCTCTAGAGCAGTTTGTTTTTATGTGTGGTTCTTAGCTGCTTTATTCACTTTCTTCCCATTCTTTCTTTACAATACTACCAATAATGAAAAAACAAAAACCCCCAAAACCACCAAACCCCACAACTATAGAGTTCTTTTGAGGCTTGCTCTGGGAAATCTACCTTACCCATCAGGTTTTCAGATCAATTAATGCATTAGAAAACAAGTTTAATAAATTTCTAAGTTGTGATTGCATAGATGAGTTAAGAGGCTAGTTAATTTTCCAGTATTTGTGTTTAATTTGGCCTTGTTTTAGAAAAGGCTGACTTTGTGAGAGGAGATAGCGGTTAGAGGAACTGGGAAGACAATGGTGTATTGTGAATGGCAGATAAAGAATTAGTGGTTAGAACAATGGCTTATTTTAAGTGGAAATATACAATAAAAACAGCTGAATTAAAGTGGAGAGGTAAGTACATCACTGTGGGAACAAAGAACTGATAGTACATGTCGGCCAGCAGTTCAGAATACTTTTGAGGGCCAGAGGCAATGCTATTTAGTGGTTCATGGGGCTTTTGTGTGTGTTTGTTTTATTGTATGATTCTTTCTGTGTCTGCACATTACTGTTTTGTAGTATTTAGTAGTAAAGATCTGCTTTGCTTTTCGTCTTCTGAAGCTCTTAAAATTTTGGATCAAGCAGTTATGCACATGTGTAATCTTAAGTTTGTAAGTTGTCTAGCTGTAATTAAGACCTGAGGAAACTTGGAGTGCTATAATACTTACAGTGTAAACACAGATTAATACAGGTCCCTCACTTTCAGATAAATTACGGTGTAATGTGCTTATGGGAGATACATTCTTCCCAAACTATTTGAGGTTTGTGTACTTCAGCTATTATCTTTGAAAAAGGGTAATTGGTGATAGCCTTTAAGGACCCCACAGCAAAGTAATTAAGTATGAAGAAGCCTTGATATTTTTATACCAGAGCAGCTTTTGGTTCCTTTAAGTTGTGGAATAATGTACAGTACCTATCATGAACCGTATACCTGTTTCAGGAACATGCACAAACTTTAGTGATAAATATTACACAATAATCTGTTTACACACATTTCTCCTTACTACCTCCTAACTTTTAAAGTTCTTTAATATCTTTCAGTACATTTCATAAGCTTATCAGAAAGTCTTTTACCATTTTTTAAAAAACCTGACTGAGAATGTGATTTCTGTGAACTAGTTATGCATTATAAGCAGGGTGAGTCAGTTTAATTAACTGTCATGTGTTATGAAACCTGTTTGTTGTTTTCGCTCTTGTACTCAATTTTTTATCCTTACATTTTTTTTCAAAGGACATCACGGTGTAACCTTTGGAATACATCAGATAACTTCATATCTTTGCATGGATTTCTGTAATTGCAGTCTATTTAGTTCACTTTTAGTAGATGTTCAAAGAGCAACTATGAAAAACTGGCTGTACTGTGTATTTCACTGCTCATGTCTTCCTAGTAACCTATCATGACAATTCCTTGATGCTTCTGATGCGGGTGATCATATGAGGTCAGGGTCTGATGTGCATTTTCTGTTAAATTTCTGTCTTAGTTAAAATGTTAAATACCTTTCATACATGAAATGTCTTTTGGAATGCTTGTTGAACATTCATTGTCACAGCATTCTCCAGACTATCAAGCTGCAACAAAGTCTTTTACCATCTCATACCAGCACACTCTTCATGCCAGTCCCTCTGCTGCCTTCTCCTAGTCCCTCCTCCACCCAGGGTGCACTCTCCCTCTCCTCTCTGCTTCTTCCCTCTCTTCTTCCTCGCTGCTCCCTCTTCATTGGCTGCCCAGCGTCTTCCCAGAACCAGCCACAGCTGCACCTTATCTACATTGGCCAACCCACCGCCCCTGAAGCCAGCCCACAGCTGTATGTTTTCAATGCTAAGTAACCCAGCTTCATTCCTCTACAATTCCCCCTTCTTTTTTTTTTTTCATCTCTTTAACATTTCATACCTTATGTTTTTAACAATCATCATAGCCTTTTTACAAATAATTTTTTCTTACAGTCCTCTATAATTCCTCTGCAATTTATGGTTTCACTCTTCTGTGATCATTACAGCTCCTGAATTACTTTTTCATGGAAGCAGATTTTTCTAATGCCATACAACTGCTTAAGATCCCATATATTTTTGTTTCTCCTAGCTAACTAATTTAAATAAATGCATTTTCAGCCAGGTTTTTTTTTTTTTTTAACCTTTCTTCCAGTGCTATAACGCACCAGTGCTGCTGCATTTGCAGTAGGAGCATGCTACTTACAGTTATGATGCCTTGAGACCTTGATTTCCAGAAACCTTGCTTAAATTCCATACAATTTTTACTTAATTCTTTATTTACTCACAGTCAGACTGGATACTTTAGTAGTCGTAGAACTTTATTTTAAAAACCATTTTATTGGATGGCCTGTGGAGACAGTGTGGTTTAGCCTTTAAAATCATTGGTAACAGTAGAATATGCAGTAATACATAATAGTGGAGAAATATAATTGCCCATATATCTACTGTCCTTATTGGTCACTGTTCCAAAATACTGCAGCAGATGAAGCCTTTTGTGCACAGCTGGATATTGTCATCTGCTTTTGGTCAGATTTACAGACTCATGGGTAACATTCTGCCTTCCACCTCTGAAATGTTCCCATTTTGCTAGAGCAGAAGTTGCACAAGTAGGACTCTCTGGCTTCCAAGGGTGGCTTGTATCTAGCCATGATGAAAGTTTTTAATTGTGTTGTGAGAGCAGGGGTAATTTGAATGAGTTTCTACTTCTCTGTCACCAGTGGTGCTGGGGATGGCTGAAGTATTTGGCCATTTTTAGGGAATATATGTTTCTCAGACCTTTTGTCACAGGTACTGATAGGAATGTTGTCTTGTGCCAAGGAGTCTCTGTGTATCCTTACTAGCACAGCATTTGTTTTCTTTCTGCTTAGGAACAGAAGCCAGTAAGAGCATCAACATTTTAACACAGTCAAGAAACAGGATAGCAAGGAGAAGTGGTTTATTAAACGAAGCATTAATGACTCATTAGCTGGCTTTCTGTGAAGTGTTGTGGAGATGGTTATAGCCCTGCAGTTATGGACGCATAGGCTCAGCTCGTCCCTCTTATCCAAGCTTCTGAGATGTCTTCCCCCCCCCCCCCCCCCCCCCCCCCCCCCCAGTAAAAGTTACAGGTTTTGCCCTTGTGAAAGACAGTAAAATACTTATCCATGATGTTCAAAAGTGTTGTTTCAGACATAGAAATGCCATGTAGGTGAGAGAAGGACTTCACAAGCCCAAGCAGCTTAGTCGTTCTATATTGCCAAGAAAGGAAAAAAGCATTTTGCTCAGTCTATGGACAAGTAGTTTCTGCATTTGAGACAGATAATCTCAGCTGCTTAAAAATGTATTTTAAGACCTCTTACTTCTGCTTCTTTTTGAACGAAGTTGTGTTAGCTGTTTACAGATGTAATTTGCTGTCACTTGCCATATGGTCTCTGATTAATTCTGCATGGCCTGTCAGTTTCAGATAATTTAATTTTCTATGCTTTTAAATGACATTCATTATCAGGACATGAAAAATTCAAATGATTAACAGCAAATTATGACTAATAAAGTGTCTATTTTTTTGTTTGTTTCCAGAGAAAAGCAGAAAGCTGAAGTCAAGGACAGAAGGGTTTTAGAGATTTTGCAAGCCAAAGACAGCAAAATAGAAACCCTAGAACAGGTTCGTATTATGTTTCAATAGAGCAGTTAAGAAAACCTATCAGTGACATCACATTTTTATTCCTTAAGATGTGAAAATAGTTTGCTGTTGTGCCTTAAGGTGAAAGTTGCAGGTGATTCAGAGATTATAACCTTCCGATAAAGTATTAAACTCTTCTGAGTTGTTGAAAAAGTTGACACGTCACCTAAAAAGTTCCTGTCATTTTATATGAAACTTCTTCAGAAGAGTTTTTATCAACTCATTGTCTTACTTTGCCTGATGGACTAACCTAAACTTGGATTTGGATTTAGAAGAGTTCTATGTTTAGGTTTGTAATGTGCCCATGGTTTGGAAAGTTTTGCCATCCTCAAAAGTATGAAAATAAAACAGTTCTAGAGTAATGAGGACTAAAAATGTAGTATTGTAAAGGCAGTACAGGTTTTTACTTTAGTGTTACTAGCCTATAACAGTATTTATTAAGATAACTGTTAACATAAACTATAAAACAATACTGACAAATCCAAAATGTCATATGGAAGTCTTAGGTCATGTGTATTCTCTATTGAACTGTTCACTCAATGTTGAGAGCTGTGTATTAGTAAAAATCAAATGGAAACTATGTATTGAATGAAGCCATTGATAAAAATGGGAAAATATGAGTGCATTTTCTAAATCAAAATAATTATTTGAAAAGTAATCAAAGCTTTTGAGCCCTTCATAGTATTAGAAATACGATACTTGTGAATTCTGACACTAACAAATACTAAAGAAACACAAGAGAAAAAAGACATTTCACCTTTTTCTCTGTCAACCTCAAATTACCATCTTTTTAAGAGTATGAGGACAACAGAATATGCTTTTCCATATTATTAAGGATGTTAATAAGAAAAAATGTCATAATTAGACCAAGTGTGATATGGAAGGGGAGAAAAAGAATTGGAATTACTTTGCAGATAATAAAGCTTATAGCAAAAACATGGACAAAGGTTGAGTGTGTGCTTTCAGATGTCTGAATCCTGCAGTTGCTGGAGCTAAAAGGCTGACTTCACAGAATGGTTGAGGTTGGAGGTCATCTGGTCTACCACCCTTGCTCAGGCAGGGTCACCTAGAGCCAGTTGGCCAGGACCATGTCCAGATGGCTTTTGATTATCTCCAGGGATGGAGACTTAACAACCTCTGCAGGCAACCTGTGACAGTGCTTGGTCACATTCACAGTGAAAAACTGTTTCTTGATGTTCAGAGAGAACCTCCTGTGTTTCAGTATGTGTCCATTGCCTCTGGTCCTGTTGGTGGGCACCACTGGAAGGAACCTAGCTCTGTTTGCATCCTCCCTTCAGGTATTTATATGCATCGATGAGATGTCCCCAGAGCCTTCTCTTCTCCAGGCTGAAGACTCCCAGCTCTTTCAGCCTTTCCTTATAGGAGAGATGCTCCAGTATCTAAATCATCTTTTTGATACTTTGCTGGACTCTTTCCAGTAGCTCCATCTCTGTCTTGTACTATGGAGCCCAGAACTGGACACAGGATTCCAGATGTGGCCTCATTAGTGCTGAGTAGAGAGGAAGAATCACCTCCTTCAATCTGCTGGCAATACTTTGCCTAATGCAGCCCAGCATACTATTTGCTATCTTTGATACAGTGGTACTTTGTTGGCACATGGTCAGCCTGTTGTCTGCTGGGACCCGTGGCCCTTTCCTGCAAAGCTGCTTTCCAGCTGGGCATCCCCTGGCATATACTGATGCATCAGCCCCAGCATACAAGGTTGCATAGGCTTCACAATCAGAATGGTTGGGGTTGAAAGGGACTTGTGGAGATGATCTAGTCCAACCCCCGGCTAAAGCAGGTTTACCTAGAGCAGGTTGCGCAGAATCATGTCCAGGCGCTTTTTGAATGTCTCCACAGATGGAGACTCCACAGCCTCTCTGGGCAGCCTGTTGCAGTGCTCCGTCTCCCTCAAAGTAAAAATGTTCTTCCTCGTATTCAGAAGGAAATTCCTGTTTCAGTTTGTGCCCATTGTCCCTTGTACCACTTGCCCCTAGGTACCACTGAAAAGAGCGTGTCCCCATCCTCTTGACACCTGCCCTTGAGGTATTTGTGCACAACGATGAGATCCTCTCAGTCTTCTCTTCTCCAGACTAAACAGGTCCAGCTCTCAGCCCTTCCTCATAAGGAAAATGATCGGGTCCTCTAATCATCTTCGTAGCCCTCCACTGGACCCTCTCCAGTAGCTCCCTGTCTCTCTTGAACTTGGGAGCCCAGCACCCTCCACCCGCTGGCCACGCTCCTCCTGATGCAGCCCACGCTGGCAGCGGCCTTCTTGCCCACCAGGGCACACTGCTGGCCCACGGGCCACTCGGTGTCCTCCAGGCCTCCCAGGCCCTTCCCCGCAGAGCTGCCTGCCAGCAGGTCAGCCCCAGCCTGTGCTGGTGCGTGGGGTCGCTCCCCCCCGGCGCAGGACCCTACCCCTGCCTTTGCTGAGCTTCATGACGCCCCCCCTGCCCCACTGCCCAGCCTGCCCGGGCCCCGCCGAACGGCAGCGCAGCCCCCGGGGTATCAGCCGCCCTCCCAGCGCTGTACCACCAGCAAACTCGCTGCGGGCACGCTCTGCCCCTTCACCCAGGGCGCTGGGGGGTGGGCTGAGCAGGACGGGACCCGGTGCTGAGCCCCGGGGCACAGCGCTGGCTGCGGGCCCCCAGCTGGGCTGCGCCGCTGGTCACAGCCCTCTGGGCTCTGCCATCAGCCAGGTCTCAGCCCACCTCCCTGCCCACGCGCCCAGCCCACCCGGCCTGCGCTCACCTGGGGCGGCTGTGGGAGACAGGGGCAAGAGCCTTGCTGGGGACAGAATCTCCTTTTTTGTTGATAGTTACAACTTTAATGCTTATTGTAATGCAGCCCTTTCAAATAGCTTCCCTTAGAGTATCATTGACTAGAAGGATCTGGTGAAGGTCACCAGATAATGTCAATGGCCAGTGTTGCATATAAAAGCTGTGTGCAAAGGTGATGTCATTCTGACCGTCTTACTTCATCCATTTGCTGGGATGCACAGGGTTGAAACAAGAGTAGGATCATTTTCTGAGTTTTTGGAGTGGTTTTGGTGGTTTGGTAATCAAAGGCTGGAGCTGGCATAGAGAACAATGTAGTAAGAAGAATTCTTATTTATTTTGTTTTTCTGGATTCTTTTTTGTTCATCTAATGAGAAAAAGATAGGTTGCCTATGAAACTGTGAGTTTTGACAATAATGATAATGAACGTTTTTTTCTGTAAATTATAGACAGCAAGGCTTCAAGGCTGTGTATTGTAGTCTACCAATCTGTTACATCTGGGAAGGTGAGATTATCCAGTCGTCTTCACTGTTGTTTTTGCCCTTCCTTTTCATGCATCATACAGAGATACCAGTTGCAACAATATTAGTTGTATTTATTTACTGGGAATAATAATACTGGGTTATTTATTTACTAGGAATTTCTGAGTGGCCACCAAACACCTGATAGTGTGAATCCATGCTAAGGGAAAAAAGGCGAATAAATAACGTATCTCATAATTCGACATGTATGTAAGCTGATATTGCCGCCAGAAACAACAACAAAACCCTAGGAGGACATGAGATAATTTTTCTTCTCATGTATTCTGCTTAGACTTTGTCCTGACATGCTTAAGAGCCCTTTTAAAATTACTTTAAAAAGGAAGCATATTTTCCACACCCTAGGTGAGATGCAGCTAAGTTAGCTTTATTTGTAATAAGATATATCAACTGTTTGAAGGGTTTCCATTTTAATGTATATTAGTGAAAATAAACAAAAATAAATAATTTTGAAACTTATGACTGAGAAGTAATATGGTCTTTAATCACTTCTGCATAACCGAAACAGGGGAAAAAGGGCTCAAATGTTCGTGGGACTGGGACATGTGGTTTTAATTGTAAAAATCGGTGTAAATCAGTTTTGTAGACTTTCTTCTAATGTTGTTGGAACAGAATATCTGTATTGAATTTTTCTCTGCTTTGGTGTGACTTCAGTCTTGTGCACCTTTCCTAAATGACAGTGGTGTAATCTTCATTTTTAGATAAATGTATAAGACTTTTCTTGCCGTGAATTTATCACATAACTGCATACTGTGTTCAAACATTGTTTCATATTTAAAATGTGGAGCATGTAGATGTGTACCATTCAAAGGTTCACATAAATACAATATTAAAGCACTTCATTTTTTGTTTCATATATTTTTGCACATTAATTCAGTACAAAATACATTGCATTGGAGTTTTCCATTGTATTTTCCCCTTTGTTCTTGTTTTTAATTCTTGTCTTTGTAATTGATTGATTCATAACTTTTGGTCTTGAGAGTCACAGCTGTGCCTCATCTGGCATATACATATTTATTCTAAATGCTGTATGGTAAAAATCTTATTTAGTGGCAGACTGCTATACTGATTTTATTACTGTGATTTTTGTTTTGTACCATGGCTCAAAACTCTTGTCTCAGTAGTTATGTATCCTTGCCATATATACATAATTTCTCAGTGTGTTTCAAGCAAAAGAATTTCTGTTACCTTTAAGTGAATAACTCATTATAATTTTAATTATTCTTCTGAAGGCTGATTGCTGCAGATATCTTTTTTTCATTCTCCCTTTTCTTTGGAAATCTTTCCCACCTGGTATATTTAATTTATTTGTGTATGTCTCAAATAGATTACTGGTCCTTTTTTTTTCCCCATTTAAAAGGAGGTGAGTTTTTGGGGAGAATGCATTCAAATTTTTGAATTTAAACAATTAGTTAGAGGATAGTATGGGAACAGGGAACTCAGTCTTCTGCCATTCATGCAATAGATAAATTAAAGTATCTTCACCTGTTTTCCTTAGAAAATGAAATTAAAGATGTGTAAAACTAGCAGTAAACCTTTTCTAGAACATTGTTAATTAATTAGGTTTCAATTTTGATTTGGAGGAACTAAAGCTAATCTTTTTGTCCTAGACCTTGTAATGTTTCAAAACCTTATCAACTGATTATACTCCAGAGGGGTTAAAATAGTACTAGCTTGCTTCATTATCTGCATTTGAAAATCTTCAGCTTGCCGTGCAAATCTATATTAAAGCCCCTTTAATGGGTACAATTGAAAGAAGCATAATTCTACCTTCAAGCATTAATTAACTCTAATAAATTATTTTTCTTAACTTTTGTACCTTCACCTGATTGTATTTTTCTTTGTAATAAAATGCTGTTATTACATTAAGACAAATGTATACAGACATTATTGCCATCGAAACACTTTATTTCCAGTAGCATATGACCTTGATTATTGTTGGTTAATGAGGGACATGAGAATAATTTCAGTAATAGGGAGCCTGAATGAATATGTCAGTAGTGATGAGATTATGCAACGTTTATAAACTCCTTGCAAAAAAGTTTCTCCAGTGAATGAGATTTATAGATACTGCAAGTGAAGAACATCTGAGGGCACAGATGTTTTTTTTTCTTTAGAAAGATCATTTTACTCAAGTTGTACCTTGGATTAGCCTTCAGTGGTGAAACCTGTCTGTTTTATGTAGCCCCTTTGAACTGCATCAGTCAATTATCTGATGTCTTTGTGCCTTTCTGCTTGCCATCGTCTAGTTTTCTCATAAAATTAAGGGAAAGAAATCTTGTTAAGGAGCTAGTCCGAGTAAGAAAGAGGGGAGGAAAATATTTATTATTCAAATAGTTGAGTTGCTGATTCTGGTTTATTGATAGAAGGCTACCTGAGGTAGGTGGTATGATGACTATGGCTAATACCTGTGGGCTTGTTTGTCTGAAGGAATTAATAAGCTGTAAATTACAGTGTACCTTTACAGCTCATTAGTACTTTTGTATGAAGTCCCAGTAGGAATGCTTTCTCTACAAGGTGAAAATGTGTTTATGTGAAGTGGCTTACTCAGTTTTGAGGAAGGAGTTTTCCTATGTAACCTGCAAAAAAGCAGCTATATTGGGTGTTTGTACAGGTGTGCTGTAAAAGCATGCTTCACCTTTTCATTGACTTGTCTGTGTAGGCATGCCTGAAGTTGGCTAAACCTTCTGGATCTTTATTACTCAGGCTTTGTGTTCTCAGTGGTCTTTCCACAAAGAGCCTGAAATGATAGCTGCACTTTATCAGATAAAGTGTAGGAAAGAAACGTGGTGTTTCTTGTCCTCTGCCCATTCCACTGGTTTGAAATGCTAGATTCTTAGGTTAGCATAGCTCAATATTCAAGCCTGGAAAGAAGAGGCAGGTCATCTCTATGATCTCATTCAGCCTCTGGGGAGCTGGGTTCTAGTTCTGGAAATTTCTTGCTCAAGCCAAGTAAGAATATTTACCATGCAGCCAATTAGAGTTACAATTGGATAGCCTTTTTGCTTGAGATAAAATCGGTTTCTAAAGCCATTGGAAACTTTTTACTGTAGAAGAGAGAAACTTCCTAACTGTGTTCAATGTATTACGTGGTTGCTGTAGTGACACAATTTTATTTTTATTTTTTAATTGTGAAGTCAGTATAGTTTTAAGAGGGGGAAGCTGGATTTTATTCCCCCTTTAAAGACATTGTTGATGTGAAACCATATATCATGGCTTCTTACTTGAATACAGGCAGATTTCCTCAAGTTCAGGAAAACTTGCTCCTTAAGAACCAGGTAGCAGAAAGAAGCTTGCAGTGCCCTTTGAGATTAGGTTCTGCCCATACAAATCTGCTGACCACGCTTAGGAAGGAGCTTGTCAAAAAAGTTGATCATAGCAACAGCTGTTCTTTATTTACTACTTCTGATCTGGCAGCATTGATGTATGTGAGTGTAATGAAATATTGCTGTGTCAGGAGTAGATGCTAGTAGGTATCTTTTTCTGCAGATCTCACATAGTTACACATGGTTCCAGAGACGGAGGCTAACTCACTCTGATGACCTTGTATAGGTCTCTTGGAGAAGGAAAGTGTAGGAAAAAACCAACAACCTTGTTCTTCAAGGTTGTGTTCCTCAATGAAGGCGACAGAAAAGCTCATTTTAGCACATTTGTTAGTTTTGGTTTGGAATTAGTAGAGAGAATAGGAGATAAAAAAATACTTTGGGTTTTCTGCTGCCTGACCTAGAGGGCTGAGCTGCTGCTTTCCACAGTTTCAAAATATAGCTGCTAAAAAGAGAGGGAGTAGGGAAAGTATCAATGTATTGCAGGGGCAGAGAATCACTAGACAAAAGAGGAAAGGGGATTTGTTTAGAGCAGCTGATGGTTAAGGCAGTATTAGAACTGTGGCGAGATTGTCAGATTATCTTGTCAGTGTTCACTGTAGTTACCCTGAGAGCTGTCATACCCTCGTTAGAGGAAAGTGGACAGTTAATCTTAAATCTAGCAGATGCATTACTGCAATACGTGCTATACTGGCGGAAGTGCTGTTTTGTTATGAAGCTACAGCTTTTCTTTTTTGGCAGTGCTCTGTCATTTCCAAATTAGAGGTGTGTTTTTGTGAAAAACTGCCCCTATGTATTACCCCATTGCAGGGCAAGGAGCTTCTGTATCCCTTGTTTCAGAGATGGCAAACCTGTTGTGCACGTGCTAGAAACAGTATTTGGCTCCCTTGTCAATGCAAATATGCAGCTGTTGGCAATGCTTGCTTGCACTACACCTGTGCAGCAGAAGGAACCAGCAGAAGGCATACAAAAGATGGTAGGATATTGTAAGTGAAAAGAATAGTGGAGTTTTGTTTTGGGTGGATGAGAGAAGGCATGTTCTACAGTGTAGTTGTAAGAAGCAGCTTGAGTGGAATGACATGGTGCACATCACAAACAAGTTTTGTCAGTGCTGTGACCTGCTTAGCAGATTGATGGCTGAAGATGGTTCCTTTGCTGCCAGTGAAAGTGAAGGGCTAGAGCTGCAAGACTGTTAGGTACTAGATAAAGTCACAGTTTATTTCCACCACGTGTTCTAAGAAATTTTGTCGAGTCATTTGATTAAGATAGCCAACTTTGCTGAAGACACCAAATGAATCACATTAGACAAGTCAAAAAGGGCAATAGGGAGCATGGTGTTTATAACACATTATACTGTCTGACCCTACCTTAATCTATGGGTCAGGTGAGAATTCAAGAGCAAGACTGACTAGTGGTCGAGGAATAAGTACATATTCCCTATTTGCAAGATGGATTCAGCTGCTCATATTTCTGGTCTGCTTCTCTGTAGAACCATACTACTTGATCCTCTTAAAAAAAGAGCTTTACAGAATCTTCATTTTCATTTCTTCCTCCTGCAAAAAGACTGGCCCTTTTTCTCCAGTGCATGAATGGTATGTGAGCACATTTGAATGGACAGTGTTTTAGGGGTGTTTTTCCTTGTATACATCTTTAAGTTACCATGTTTTATTTCACGTGTATTGTTGATAGAAATGGGCACTCAAAAAATCAGTTTGGGAACGGATTTGCAGATGCCTGCTTGCAGGTTCATGCTTCTTTTTCTCAGAAAAAAAATCTTTAAGTTGGTTAATTTCAGGGAGTCCTGGAAAGCGTGGGATGGGATAAGGAAGAACAAAACAACTTCTGGTAGTATGAAAATCAAGTGGAATCTATGACTGCTGTTCCCCTTGCAGTTACATTTTTTATTTGTGTAAGATTCTTATAGTGTAAGGCCAGGTGTGAAAAACAGGAATTACTAATAGGATGTGAAGTACATTTTAGTCCAGTGTATGTAAGTTGCAGTTTTTCCTTTTTTTTTTCTTGTTAGGAGTCAAGTTGTAAGTTGAATAGTTAACTGTGAATACAGGCATCCTTTGGAAAGATACTGTAGAATCAGTTAGTGTTGTTGGCATTTCACTTTTGGAGCAGTATGGATTTAAAAGTAACTTGTGTTTTATATTTTAACAAGCTAATGTCATTTTCACTGAAAGGGACACCATACAGACTACAAAACACAGCAGATGACTTCTATAACATATGGTTACCTATTCATGAATTATTTACATAGAACTTCGGTTTATCCTACATCTGAAAATAATTAAAGAATCTAATGAATAGTCATGAGATTGAAAGAGAGCAAATTTCTTTTGTTTATTTTTTTTCTTTTGTGTTTTTATTTGGGAGAACTATATGAGAGTGGGAATGTTATTTGTTAAACATGTGTATGAGTGTTCAAGTTGAGAACCATGAGGATTAATAAAGTTGAAAAAAAGTAAAGAGAGATTTGAGAAACCTAATCAAGGAAAGCTATGAAATGTTACTGGCACATTTTTAGTGGTATCTACTTATTGTTCAATCCCTGCTAGGAAAAAAGGAAAGTTGGAAAGGAAGGGAGAAAGTTAAGAGTGTGCTAAATTAACCTGAGCTACTTGGTAGGAGAAAAAGATGATGAAAGGGAGACAATAAACATGTAAATGTTGAAGTAGAAATTTTGAGGAAAAGAAGTTTAAAGAGTAATATTTTCACATTTAAGTTGTAATAAAATAATTTAACAATTTTTGTTTTGCTTAAGATGTCAGGATTTCATTAAAACTAATTTCTTGGTGGGAAAAAACTTCAGTTTTCCATCAGTTCCAGTTATTTTGCTTGTGTTCATTTTTCTTTTTCTTTTGTGGTATATTAGAAGTGTACTACTGCACAGTAAGAGCTTCTGATAAACAGTGTAATGAAGAAAACACAGAATACAATGTTTATTTGTTACTGTGGTTCCTTTTGGTAGTGGAAATTGAATGTGTGTCTCTTGTTGCAGTCATAGATGGACACCTTTAATATTGTGGTGTAGACCTGAGATTTTTCCTGAAGTGCTTCAGCAGACAGTGACAAAACAAGGTGCATTGTTGCATTTCTGTTTCATTAGCAGCAGCACTGAAGTATATGTGTGTCAGCTTTGCATTGCTCTAGAATGATTTTCAGGGATAAATTATAAGTAGTTTGGGTTAAATTCTTGATGTGAAACAAAACCCACTCTTATCTACATTTTATGAATCTGTCTAGAGGCAGGTATGCAATACTGATTCAGTAATGCAACCTGATCAAATTTCAAACTGCAGAACTGTGAGTTGTGTTCCCCAAAAGTAAAAATTTGGAGAACACTTAATCAATAATAGCACGTACAGCTGCTGTTTCATAGTCCTTTCTGCATGCATTTTACGTAGTGGATTAAAAAAATCACTTTCACTGAATACTGGAAGTTAAGTGATGATGTCTGCAACACCAGACAGTCCATAACTCTTGGGAGTTCTATCCTAATTCATATTCTTTTTGGAAATGGAGTCCTAGCATTGACAAGTTACACGCTTGTTGCTACTTTTGTTGTCTCCATACTGCAGTATACTATCCAAATTCACACTGGATAAAAATGAAGTTTAATTAAAAAACTTTTTGTGGATCTATTCACATGAAATGTTGACAGATGATTGTAACATCCTACTGCCGTGCAGAGACTCTGAGGTGTTCAGAGCTAAGACAATAAGGGAGTTTTCCCCCTTCTGTGTTTTCATACCTCATTTTCTTGGTTTGACTTAGCATGTGATTTTGCTTTCTCTGGAAATTGATATAAAGGTATTTAAAAAAGTAGTTTTTACTGGTATACAGTTTGATGTTACTAGAGAAGAAAAAAAAATTTGTTGTAGCTAAAGAGATGCCATGGGAAAGGATAAAAATGAATTCTGGAATGACAGTCCTCTTAAACATCAAAAGACCTGCTCTACCAGGTCACAGTGTTTCTTTCTTTGTAGGTACTGTTGCCTAGAGCATTCTGGGCTCCAGCAGTATACAAGGGATGCTCTTTGATTTTTCCCAGCTAAACAAAAGGGTAAAAACAGATTTCTTTGGTTTTCATTCAAGCAATTTAATTTCTAGAATACAGTTTTCTTTCTAGTATTTGGAAGTTTGTCTATGGAAGAATCATTGGAAATTCTCATTGTCTTAGTTAATATGAGTTTTTTATAGTTCTTCAGCACCGAGTTTTCAAAAGCTCATTGAACGTTGCTTTTGTCCTTTTGTGTTCAAACAAATACGACTGCAGTCTATGCTAAGTGTAAGTTGAGATTGTTCTTGTCTAGGATTAGCCTGTGCTTACGCTGTCTAGACAGAAAGAGTAGCTACCATGGGCATACATGAATTCCCAATGAGTGTTTCTATCTGGTAAAGACTGTCAAAATAACCTCGTGGGAGGTTTCCCCATGTGTTGATCAGGTATGGTTTTTTTCTGCTCTTTCACTTGACTACTGGAGTAGTGTAGTCTTGTAGGAAAACTGCTTGTATTCTCTGCTGTGAGAAATCAGTCTTTAATAGAGGGTAATTCATAGATTGAGAAAGCAAAGTGCAAAAACACCTGTAAAGGCAAAGACAGATGATAATTTACTTAATTGCCTGTATCTCAGAAATTCTTCTTTATGACCTTTATTTCCACCCAGTCATGGCTCCTGAGCAATACTTCTTGTTTTTTTCTCTTCTTTCTAAGCACATGAAATGAGCAGGTATGAGAGTAAAAGTTCAGTTCATTTAGAGGAAAAAAAGAGCATACAAAGTGGTACCAAGGAAAAATGCTTTGAAACAAAACAGGATTTTTTCCATGCAGGTATAACTAAATAGTATTTCAGTACTGCTGCAGTAGATTACTTTGTAGACTACTCAGGTGAGTTTGCTGCTTAGTGATTGATGTGGCATATTTGCCTTTTGATTGATTTAAAGTCTTAAGTGGGTCAGTTGTGGGCATAAGTAATTAGTGTGTGAGTCTGATTCAGGATAATCTGTCAGATTTTTCTACAAAGTATGCAAAGTAAGTAGCTTATGTGAGTTTAAAATTTCATCTCAACAATATGAAACAAACATTTGAAATAGCTGGTTGCACTTTTGTATCTTCATGTCTCCATTCATCCTCCAAATTGCAGGGAAACATCCCATTCCAAACAGGACCCAAAGATCTTTGATTTCACTTCACAAATAGACACATGCTTACCAGTTTCCGCAGAGTGTATAATGAATCTGTGCTCAAAAATTAGATGCCTTTAAGAGCTGCAGCTGCACGTTGAGATTTTGTAAGAGTGTGTTTTTGTGAATTTTTAACTCTGAGCTAATAGTCTCTTTCAGATAGGTAGAGTTTCTAAGGGTGTTCTTCAAATACATACTTTGTCTTGCTAAATGTTAAACAAGTAGTAATGAGCTGGAAGGAAGACTCAAAGGAGCCACTTACTCAAATTCTATGAGGACCTGGGGAGTGGGAGGGAGGCAGACAAAATAACTGATGCTTTCCATGGTAATGTGGATTCATACCTTTTTAAAGATGCAACTACATCATTTCTGCCAGCAACAGTTTGTTCCTGCAACTGTAATAATATATCTGAAGAGCAAATATTTTGCTTTTTGAATCATGAACATTCAGCCTGTTGTCTGGTAGGCTCAAAATATGAAAGAGGGGAGTCCTTAGTTAAGAGAACGTTTCTTAGTTTCATTATTCCCTCCTTAATGTCTGGCGATAATAAACTAGGCTGAGAAGGTTTATGCACTGGGTTATGTCTCCAAGAAAAAAAAAAATCAATTTAAATTTCTGAATGTGAAATTCGGGTTCACATATTTTTTTGGAGAAATGGAAGAATGATTATGAGTCTATAATCTTAGGCAAACTTTGATTGGAGTCTGTTGAAAATGCTAGTGGTGTAGAATGAGTTTCTGTAGGAGAGTTAGTTATATTATAAAAAGTAAACCAGTACACTATAGGTTCAAGATTAAATTACCAATTAAATATTGTTTTAAATACTAGCTAGTTCTGTGGTGCTTGTTTTTCTTTTTTGGTCTGCTTGGTTGCTTGGAATTAATGACATCCGAGGAAAAACCAAGATACAAGTATATGAGGTTTCTGCATTTTCTTTCACTTTTCTCTCAATTTTTAGTCTCATTTTTCCATTCTCTTCAATTAATGTTCACTTTCTTTTCCATGTTTTTTAAAGACCACTGTTAGAAAGTACATATTTTTGTATATTCTTTAAATTTTACTGTGGCTGCTATCGAGTATGCAGTACAACAAAGATTATAATTATTTTTTTCTTGAGAAAGTGAAATTTTTCATGTGGGGAGAAAAATATCTTTCATGCTTCCCTACACTATTTACTAAACATTATCTATTCATGGTTGTTTGTTTCCAATATTTGCTATACAAGTTAGCTGGATTACGTTACCTTTTCCTGGTCTGAAAGGGTTGCAGGATTTGTTCTTGCTTGGCCGTATTTTCTGCTATGTAGTTTGTTTGTAGTATGTGTTTGTTTGGGGTTTTTTTTGTTAAGTAATATTACTGTATTTGTAACAGTGTGTGGATATAAGTAGTGGTCAGAGGGATAAAATAAGTCTAAATATGGAGGAACAATGTATAGAAGCAATTTGGAGGTGGTGGTGGGAGAAGAAATAGAGCAACAGAAATATTTGCAAGGAAGATGGGAACATGAAGTATAGGAAGAGTGAAGAAGTCTACAGAAGAGAGGCAGACATTGGAAGTAATTTGGAAAAAGTTACAACAAAGATCTCTGTTAAGTAAAAAATGAAATGAGGAGGGAAAGATACAATCCACACAAAGAAACAGCCGTGTATATGGTTAATGACTTAAGACATTTGCTAAATAGATTAATTTCAGTGTACATCTTCAAAATATATTTTTCACATGCCTTACTGTCACACTAGCTCACTAGCGGTTTAAATAATAATTCATAAAGTATTTCTGCCAACCTTGGTCTTATAATTAAGTATGTGTAATTAATACTTATTTTATGATTTTACTCTGGTAATACTGAAAAAGGCAGTTTATCAGCTATTAAGCTAGTTGTCAGATATTATACCACAGTGCAGCAGGAAGGGCAGAGATCTGCGTTGTCCTCAGTAATTTTTTGTGCATAGTAGGGAGAAGAGCATGAGTATCTTGAGGAGAAGCTGGTACTCAAACTGCTACTAAGACTCACAAAATTGCCTCATCCTTATTGCTTTGTGAACAGTTTCCTTGTGCAGGGTAGGTGCTCTGGATGCCAGCACACTGACACTGTTCAACCTGCGGAGCAAGCCCTGATTACTGGTGCACAGCTCACTTTGTGTGCTGGGTTGCTGCCTATAATAGCTGTGTTTCTTTCTGTGAGCGAGTTACTTTGAGTTTAATGGTGACAGTTGCTTTTTTTGCCCTGATGGTTACATGTAGGTTTTAAATCAGTGGTGGCTGAATATGACTTCAAATGTATTTTTCTATGTTTTCCTCTCAGCACGTTTTCATTCTTTTTTAATTTCTGACATACATGTGAACCAAATTTAACCATTTAGGGGTTGAAAACCATGATGCATATTATCAACAGTATTGTAGAATAATCTAAAGGTATGTCCTCTGGTTGATAATTTTTTATGTTTCTGAACACATTTCATTTAGCCTGTATATTAAAGGCAAAGCAGTTGTGTTTTTGTCCTGCGATAAAAGTTTTATCTGTTTCTTACTACAGTTACAGTATTACTGATAGCAAAATGTTTTAGATAAATGTCATTTTGATTTAAGAAGTGAAGGGACAAAATAGTGTATGGAATTAAAACAGACTCCTGAAGAAAAATTCATTCTAATATGCATTTAAGGCTGAGGGTGTTTTAATATGAATGTCATAAGAATAGTGTGCAAATATCTTAACACAGAAAGCTGGAGTTGTTTTTTTGATGGCAGTGAGATTTTGCCATGTGTGGGTACACTAAGCTGTTGTCTGTGTTGAACTGGGATGTATTATTTTCCTTCAGCTGCAAATTCGGTTAGATTTAATTATGTTTTTACAAATGTTTTGTATCATCATTTTTTAGTTGCTCCACTTAATATTTATTTATCATTACCATCATGGTTTCTGGAGAATTTTGAACTCTACTTTCTGGCTTGATTTTTGGTATGCTAAAAGTGCAAGTGAAGGAGTATTCTAATGTGCTCTTAATCCATAAGCACAGATACAACTTCTGCACATGACTGTCATTTCCATTCAGTTCTGCATTTATGGGCTCCTTTGTTTAGTAGCAGGAAGATACTCAGTTCCTCGTTACTGTGTCATATAGTCATGCAGTTTTCAGTATGATTAAAGTACTAATGACATTAAAATAATGCTGTGAAACTACATATATTTGTTGGTTACTTTTCCTAGGTCTAAAATGCACAGGTCTAAAATCCAGTACATTCATGTTCTTTTACAATTGCTTTTTGTCTATTAACAGATTTTTATTTTTTTTTCCAAATAGAGAGTCACAGAACAGCAGCAGGAGATAAACAACTTAATACAGAGGAAAATTGCTGTGGATGAGGAAAATGCCTGTTTGAAGAATGAATTCAGTAACTTGAATCAGAAATTTAAAGATAAAAGCCAAGAACTTAAGGTATATTGACTTGTACATAGTTTCATGAGAGTGTATCTTTGAAGTAGTTCTTTAAGCAATGTCAGCCTTTGTGGCACAGAAAGTGACAAGCTTGGAGAAAAAAAATTGCCTTAGGCTTTGCTATACCTTACCATTTTCTCACATACCAACTCCAAGGAAGATGCTTTAAAGCCAGGAATCCAAGCTTTATAACTTCCAGATAAATAGTTAATGATGGAAATGGAGCAAAGAAAGTAGGAGTGTGAAGATGTGGCTTCTTGTAATTAGATTCTGATGGGACTGGCATTATTAATTGATAAAGCCGAGGTCTGGGAGGATATGTCTGTGTGGGTCTCAAAAATAGCTGGGGACAGCATCAAAGGCAGCTTGATCAATTAATGGGCTCTTTGCAAATGTGTGCTCATCAAAGCTGTCATCCAGCTAAAAAATATGACCCTTCCACCTGCATGAAAGAGGCCAATAAAAGTACACAGGTGACCTTGGCCATCAAATATAGAAGAAGCTGCTGTGAGGGTAAAACTGCACAGTTTATATTTGCTGATTAGTTCTCACTTTTTTTGTTTATCGGCCCTTGTGGTACTGTTCTACAGGACACTGAGGAGTGTGCACAGAAGAAGGAAGAACAAAACAGACTGGTTATAAAAAACCTAGAGGAGGAGAATAAGGGATTAAATACATGCTGTGCTGACCTGCTAAATGACCTGGAGAAACTGAGGAAACAGGAGGCACAATGGAAAATGGAAAAATCTGGCAATGGTGCCAGAATAAAGGTATGAAATGAAATGGGCTCTTGGATGTTTTTTCGGAATTAACTTCTCCAGATATCTGCACTACGAGTTATTTTCTTTAAATAACAAGTTGTATATTCAAATCTACCAGTGGGGACTTGCATTCATTTACATTCCTTCACTTAAGATCCATAGCTTTTTAAAAATTGATGTTGCAAAATGGGAATCTGACTTCAAATAGTCATCCTAGAATGTAATCATTAAAAAATAAAAGATAATGTATTTTATGATAAAATATAGATACGTGTGTGTGAAGTAATAAAAGCTTAGAATTGTTATCACTCATCATTATTTTTCTCCATGTGTAATTTACATACCTATAATTTGGTTATTTTATTGTTAAATGATTTGATATTTGCCGTTTTGGAAGAACACTTTAACTTTTACCTGCAGTTTTGAATAAATTGTGTCCTAGCCTCCAGAGGGCTCCACTCTGGAAGAGGCCTTATTATGGCATGGAATATATTAAAAAGTTATTTTCACTGTTGATAAAATGAAAAAGAAATAATTGAATAAATGGTACAGGGTATTGTATCTTTTATTTAAATGATACTTTGTCTTGTTTGTTGGTGAAAATAGGGAGGCTGTTTTTAAATTCCTATCAGAGTTAAGCCACATTGTATCAAAATGTTTGATGGCTACTTATATACATGTCTAGTTGGTGGATTCTTCTTATTTACATGGCTAATGAACACTTTCAACACTGTGCTCTTTTATGCTATCAAAGTACATGACTGTCTGGTATATTCAGTGTAGTAACTATCTAATCAACGTCTTGCCTGGAAACATCTTTTTTCCTCCACTAGCCATGCAGTGGGTTTGGTGACACTTTTGATTGTTGTGCTGATGAAAACCCATTGTAAAGAACTTCATTCAGGTCTGTTAACATGGTGTCACAGATGGAGTGACACACTTCACTTATAAGAGAGAAGCAGCAATGGATTTATTGGTATAAAACAGCGATTTAACAAATTTTGATAGTAAATACAACAGTGGTTTAACAAGATTCAATGGCAAGGTACACTTGATTAATTACTGCACAGAGCACAGGGTCAGACAAAACTGCCAAGGAGACCCTCCCATTGAGTCATGGGGTTCAGAAAGGACCCCCTTGCATTCTGAACTCCTCAGAGGGGCGTTCAGGTGCAACTAGATCCAGACTGCCTCAGACTTGGTCAATGGATTATATCTAAAGGATTGTATGTGCATAATCAATTCTTTGTACCACTTAGCTGAGATTTCGAAGTTTAGCATGCTAGTAATCACTTACTGAGAATCTGTTGTGGCAAAGAATCTCTTAACCTATAGGAATAACCTTGAAAGATGTATCTACTCAAGGGGAGATCCTGCTGTGCAACCTGCTGCCATGTAGGAGAGCCCAATGGGCCCTGGGCTGTCCACTATTTATGGAGTGAGATAATTGACTCATAGTCATCTTTGCATGCCAACAGAAGTTAGTTTCTTTCGAACTTGGCATGCGGTTCAAATTAGCTCCTGGCTATCACATTGTTACCTGTCTTCTGGAGTCCACTTTGAGTCAGATACAGCCTCACAACCAGACGCAGCCATCACTTGTGCATTGTTATGGAAGTAAAGGTCAAGATGTGGGGTGGGGGGTGAGGGGGTGAGGGCACCCACACATATGGGAAGTTCAGTACTTGCAAATTGAAGCCTTTGGACTGGTTCTGACGGAAGGATCATAGGATTCACAGGACAATAAATGGTTTGTTGATACTTGGGCGAAAAAATCTGGTGTGTACTAAATTAATTTAATAATTTTCAAGTTGTCAGATATTGTGCTTGTAAAATTGGATAAACTGTTGCAAATCATTGTTACCCACAGGTTCAGTGAAAGTAGAATAGTTTTTAGTGTATTTGTCTTCCTGGTTGATAAGGCATGGTGAAGAGGGAAAGGTGCATCACAGCCATGTGATTCCAGAGATGTGGGACCAGAGTGGGGTCACAAGCAGATCAAGATAGTGTCTAGAACATGACAGAGTAACTTCTTGAGATGGGTATTTCCTGAGCCAACCAGGAATGATGCACAGCTGGATCTCCTATTCACAAACAAGGAAGAACTGATAAAGGAAATAATAATCAATGGCAGCCTTGGCTAGGTCCTGAGAAGATGAAGTAAGGAGAGTAGCACAGTACAGACCTGGAATTAAGGAGGAGAGTGTTCAGCTTGTTCAGGAAACTGGTAGGTGGAATGTAATGAGAAGCAGCCCTGAAGGGTAAAAATGCTCAGGAAAATAGTCAGATCTTTAAAGACAGCTTCCTTCAAGCCCGGGTACAGTCCACCCTGATACTCAGGAGAAGAAGTGGATGTATCAGGAGACCAGCCTGGCTTAACACAACTAATCACCACACTCCAATGTAGGGTGAGGGTGAAAAGCAGTATTCAGGAAGTGGAAACAGTGAAAACTACAAAGGAGGAGTTCAGAAACATTGTCTGAGTACTCAGGGATGGTGGTAGCCTAGCTACAGTTGAGCCTTTCAAGTGATGACAAGTATAACAAAGCTTCTTATACTACTTTAGTAGTAAAAGGCCGAGCAAGGAGAATGAGGGCCTGTTGCTGAAAGGGAAGGATGAATTAGTGACAGCAGGTAATAGATACAGCAGAGGTACTGAATGTCATCTTTGCCTCAGTCTTCTCCAACAAGATTCTCCCAAGCATTTGGGCCTAGAGGCAGACTTCAAGGAGAAGTACTAAGAGTGGATGACTTGGGAGATACCTGGAAGAACCTGAGTAGTAGTACCTTGCCATTGAGTAGAACCATTGGACCAGCTGAACTGCATCCAAGGGTGCTGGGAGCGTTGGCTCAAGTTGGCTGATAGCACTCTCAGGCTTCTGCCTCTCATCTTTTGAAAGTAGCAGTGATCGTGGAAGGTGCCTGATGAAAAGGCTAAGTCAAGAACAAGGTTGGTTGGTCTTGCTTCAGTCCCTGGGAAAATCACAAAGTCTTGGAAGTCATTTTTTAGGCACATAATTGAGAAAGTGACTAGAAACAGTCATGGATTTACCAAGTGTGAATCGTTTCTGAAAAAACCTGATTGGCTTTTGTGATAAAATGGTTGTGTCAGAGGACAAGAGGAGAGCATGGATGTGATTGACCTTAACTTTAGTAAGATCTTTGACACTGTCCTGTTGTATTGTTGTATCCAAGTTAGGATGTTGCAGCTGGATAGGTGGACAACATGTTTAGAATAACTATTTGGATATTTGGTATCAGAGAGCTGTGGTTAATGGGCTGTACTCGTTGTCTGTGGGCTGGTAATAAGTGGTGTACTGCAGAATCTATCCTGGATCTGTCTTGTTTAAAGTTTTTAGCAGTGACCTGGAAGAGGGAACAGCAAACACGCTTGCCAGGTTTGCATATGACACCAAACTGGGGCGAAGTGGATGTGCTTGAGGACACTGCTACCATCCAGGGGTACTTTGACAGAAACAGTCCAACAGGAGCCTTAACCAGGACAACTGATGAGTCTTGCCCTGGGAAGGATGCAGGGGCCGAGGATCAGCCCTGGGGGACAGCCCCGGGCACTGGTGGGCAGCAAGCTGCATCAGGGCCAGCCCCGTGCACCCAGGCAGCAACGAGGGCCAGCAGTGCCTAGAGGGGCATGAGCAGGGCATGGCCACAAGAGCCACGGGAGGAATCGACCTCCTCTGCTCAATACTGTAGATACTGCACCCATTTTTGGATGCAGTACAAGAAATACATCAGTAAGTTGGCTAAGGTGAGACAGTGAAGCTGGAGATCTTGCCTTGTGAGGAGAGGCTGTGGGACAAGCTGATTCATCCAGGAGAAGGGATATGGCTCTAGGGCTAGGGCCATCCAACAGCATCGCTGACACCAGCTGGGTGGGGTGAAGGAGATGCAGCTGTGCTTTTCACAGCTTTATGTGGCAGAAGGGTGAGAGGCAGCACAAAATGAAACAGGAAAAACAGAGGCTGGAGGTAAGAAGAAGCCTTTTTCCCAGGAGGATAGCTCAGGTGTGGGGCTGTGGCCCAAGGAGGCTGGGCCATCTCCATGCTTAGGAGATTTCAACCACTGACTTTGTAAAACCCCGACAGCCTGGCTGGACCTGCTGGCTGAACCTGCTTTAGGCAGGGGCTGTGACTGGAGACCTCCCCAGGTCAATGCCAGCCTGTGTGTCCATGGCTCTGATGGCCTGGCTTTTACCTCTTTTTTTTTTTTTTTTTTTTTTTTTTTTTGAACATTCCTTTCTGCAATGTTAGGCAAATGACTATACACCTTTGCTAGCAGATAGTTAGGTGAAGTGATTATCTCGCAAGACTACTGCAAGGATTGAGAAGCATATTAAAAATACTGCCCTCAAGAGAGAAATGTTATATTTGACATCTAGGAAGTAGTAATACATTGTCTCATTATTTTTATAAATGTTTTGTAAAAATACATAAAATTATTTTTCTGTTTACATATATACATACTGTTTATACATATACTTTTCCTGTAAATAGTTACTTGAATATTTGTTTCCATTTGAATTAATTTCTCCCTCTGTTCCTAACATTCCCCATTTCTGTTACTCTACACTTGAGAATCAATATTGTATGCCAGACTGACTCTTAATGGGATACTTATAAACAATATAGAATAATAATTTCATTATCCACAAAGGCCAACTACAACATTATCACACTACACAATATTGGCTTCAGATGATGTTCTAATATATACACCCCAATATAACATATCCCTGAAATGTTTTTAAAAAGTAATTTATGAGCAAATTCAGTAATGGAGTTGTATTGTTGTTCTCAACTGATTGTAAAAAAGGTTATAGATAAAAATAATTTGATGATGGTATCCCCTTCTGAAAGTCAGTTCTGCCTGTCAGCCTTGAGTTTGGGAGTTGAAATGGCATCTCATGTTGTACATGTTTTTCAGTAATAAACACTGTATTTAACAATATAGTAGATGATACTGTATACAAACACTTCATATTAGTCTCCTATATCTGTGGAAGAACAAAATGAAACTGTATCAATGTGAGCTACCCCAACACTGTTTTTAAAATGTGTATTAGATGATAGAAATGCTAGGTCTAAGTAACAGATTCTTCTTTTGGAAAAGTGGCCCTCTGCTCAGAGTCAGAACTAAGTGTACTAGCCCTTTTTTTTTTTCTCCTCCCAGTCTTTAAACCATTTTCTGTGCTGAAAAGTGTCACTTCTTGCTTTCAAAGACTGGTTATTTCCAGACCTTACTATAAGCTGAATTTGGTTGTTTCCAGACCTTACTGTAAGCTGAATTAAGGTATAAAATTCAACTTCAAATTGAAAGAAAAACTCCTATGGCTTGTTTGTCCATTTAAAGAGTATTTCTTTAAAGATTTGTCATATTAGCCAAAAATTGAGTGAGACAGATTAAATGGAAGAGACCTGATAAGGTGGCTTAAAGGATGGCAGTAGTGTTTTATTGTTGGTCTTTCCCAGATGTACCTTCATATAAATAATGTACAGCGTATAAAAAATTAACATGAGGCTTTGCTTTCTGCCTTGAAGTAGTTCTTGAGAACTACTCTTCTGTGCTTCCCAGGGCTTATATCAGCTTCCTGCATCTCCTGACAGTGCACAAGTGGAAAAGCTGTCACTTGCCACCTTATGCATGGATGTGTCTCCATATTTAAGAATGACTTGGGTATTTAAATTTTGTTCTTCGGATGCAGGTCACTGAAGCTAATGTTTGATAATACTAAGAATGTATATTTTTCCCAAACTCAGACAGGCACAATAGGCTTTGTATGTAGACAACAAAAAGTGTCAGACTGGCACGTTTTAAATGAAGTTAGGCTAAAAGATAGTGGAATTGCTAACTAGAAAGAAACCCCAAACCACTAAACAAAGTGCTTTTTAAAGTTCCCAAAGTCTGAAGGTGACAGCTTTCAAAGAAACAGGGAGAGGTGTTCTCTTTTAACGTTAAACACTGAGAAACAGCTATCTCTGTCAAGAGGAGCCTGATTTTTTAGTTCCACTGAAACGTGAGTTCTATTGAGATGGAACCCTGCAACAATACTCTTATTTCTGTCATAATACATAACAAGAAAAAACATGAAAACAAAGCTACTGTATTTAAAAGTGATTTCCCAAGGGTTTGAAGCTACAAATAACAAAACCTTAGTGTTAATTCACAGTGAGTCAATAATTATGCATAAATATGCCTTATGCCTTGTATGTGTTTTAAGCTTTTCATGTTTGAAGTTCTTTTAAATTCACCTTTTTTTTTTTTATTTTTCAGAGTTCATAGTTCTTGGGCTTGAAGGTTAGGATCACCACATTTTCACGGCTAGAAATAATGACTAGACTTACTTTTGTGCTTTACTTTCAGTCCTGTCATAAAGAAGTGTATCTTTTACTGTGTTTTGTATTTTTCTCCAAAATATGCATTTTCTTCCTCATACTATATACCTGAGTTATTAGATGTTTAGACTTACTGTGTTTTTAATAACTTACTTTGCTTTAATATGCTTTGAAATATTGAATTCTAAACTGTTTGTATATACAGTTGAAACTAGATTTAATTTGAAAATCAGGTTTAGGAGAACTTATATTTAGCAAATTTTCAGTCTGCATGTGTATGCAATGAAACTACCTTTTTGGCTGATGTATCAACTGAAGGCAACATAACTTCCATGAGATTTTAAAAAGCAGAGATACTCAAATTGAGTGTAAAAGATTGTAGGTTATTTCATAATCTGAGATTTCTGACTTCTGTACAAAGGATCTACTAAATGCCTCAATACAGGTTATTTCAGTATATAATCTATTTGTATAACCAGTCCCTTCTTGCACCTGTTTTTGTTTTGCCCTTTCAGTAATGCTTAAAAAACAAGGCAATTTCAAAATAAGTTCAGAAGATCGAACTGATTGATTTGTTAGCTGAAATCAAAATCTGAGGTTGTTTGTCACAAATGGGGTTAAGTACTGAAAGATGCTTTTTTTCTGTTTTTAAATTCTGCAATTGTATAGCTTCTAAAGTTGTATTTATGACAAAATAATTTGTTACCTATTCTTTGTATTGTACCCTGCAATGGATGATGGGAACTTAAGCATTGGTAAGATCAGATATTTTTTAATGTCTACCATGAGAAACCTCTGCAACATTGTGGTGTGGTTTGAAAGATAGGCAAATAGGGTTTATTCACAGAAAATGTGAACTCTGTCATTTCCATTCACATATACAATAACTTTCAGGTGCTGTGGAAAAACAAATACTGAGAGAAACCCTAAGGTTGTTTGACTGCAAGTTAAGAATATCTTATTATACTTCAACATTTTCATGTGTTGATAGAATGGACTGCCTCCTACCATTCTGAAATCTTTTGCTATCTGAGAAACAAAAAAATATTTGCTGCCTAGCCTTTGAGATTGAATGATGACTCATTAGTCAGGTACACCAGGTGTATAACCTGAGGTTTATGATAAGACAAATAATTTTCCTACCTTATTCACTTACTAATTTTTCCATTTTATCACATTAATGTTTCTGTTTTTAACAGGGCATGGTAATTCTTGTCCAAATTCAAAAAGCTTGATTGTACTGCACTTTTGATAAATCCAAATACATGTAAGACACTTTCATTCTGTTTTAAAGACAAAAAAAAAAAAATTATTTGCTTTTCAGTTTTAAAAATACTTTGAGACCTTCAGTATTTGAAACACCTTTGCTGAAAGGGAAAAAATGTGCATCTCTATTTCTTTAAGTCTGTATGTAAATGGTAGATAAACTAGTATACTGTTGGCTGTAGGTTAGGAATGCTGTCCTACTAGGAGGCATTTATTTTAGATTATTGGTGAATCCTGGAATATTTGCCTTACTGAGAACAAGCAACTGTGTCTGTGAGTAGCATAATATCAAAGTAGGTCTAAAGCTGTTACCACCTTCTGAATCTCTGCTGTAGATATTGCTGTAATGATTCTATTCTTGCCTCAAAACACTCTGGGAGAATAGTCATATGAAGCTTCTTAAGGACTGAAGTACTCCTCTGAGCTGCTAAACCTCCGGAGAACTCTAGTAAGGTCACAGTGTAGAGGTTGAAGTCTTGTTTGCGTAAGCTGCCTTACTGCTACGTTTCCTAGATATACCTTCACACTTTGCTGACCAACGTCTACAGTAAGGCTTACTGTAATAGGCAAACTATTGCTTGTTCACATTGTTTTCAACGAGCATTCCAGAAGTCTTCTTGTACGCAGTTTCTTTTCCTGGAGAAACTACTACTTGCACTGAATTGCAAGTGCAAAATCAGAGCAGATTTAACAAGTAGTATCAAAAATTAATCCGTATTGATGATTCTTAGTTCATGTGTACAATATTGTGTGTTCTTTTGAGAATGAATCTATAGCTGTTTTTTGTTAGGAGGAGCGTTTTTTTGTGTTTGATTTCTATACAGAGAACATGGTTTAGTTAGTCCAGTAGTTAGTGTATTATTGCTTTGCAAAGATTTGATTCAGGATTCTCCTTCCATATGCAGCAAATGAATTAAGGAAAACTTCCTACAGCAAAGAACAGGTGGAAAATCTAAAATTTGAAATACACCTTTTTTCCTGATATTTCACATTTTTCACACAAGTATACATGCACATATACCTATATATATTTGCTTAGATCACAATAAATACATGCATGTATGTATGTGCACATCCATTTTTATATATATATAGATAACATGCATAATAGATTTTAACACTTCATTATACATTACCTTTAATACATTTCAAATTCTTCATTTACAGAATTTGGAAACTGATTTAACAGAGGCAAGAGAACAAATGAGAGAGTTGCACAGCATATGCAGTAACTTGTCATCTCAAGTAGCTGTGAAACAGGAAGAACTATCCCAAAAGGACTGCGATGTAATCAGAGCTAAGTAAGTATTTCATGATTTCATTGCCTCTTAGTCTGAGTGTTGTCAAAAACACTGTTGTTCCACTCACAAAGCAGTGTCTTGCGTTACAGGCATTTTGTGCAATGGTGTATTTTCATGCCATTCTGTTCCACAAGATGTAAAGCTTTTGAAGTTTAACAGTAGATGACAGTTTAGACTCTCCCTGATATATTTTGACTTTTAGTATATCATCAGTTTTGGGGTATGTATGGACTTTAAAAATTACACTTCTGTATTTAGCATTGGGTCAGAGAACTAGCAATCTCCACTGAAAATAACAAAATATCAATATGATCAGTGGTGTAAATATTTGATCGGAGAGGGTAAATGCCCTAAATTTAGAAAAGCTTTAAGCCTAAAAGTCAAATCTGATGAGTCAGTCATCAGAAGTCTACACGGGCCTGTACTAAAATTTTAAAGTGCAGTGATTTAAACTTTATCTTAGGTCTCGCACATCGTTTCTTTATACTCAGCCTGTGAGATTAGTGCTGCATTATTTGAGTTGTGGAAAAGAAATGAAGAATGGAATGAGTTACATGAATTGACTAGACTACCAAATTCCTCAAAATTAAGGCACTGGTGGAAGACAGTGGGTAACTTTTAAGTGGATTGTCAGGAAATTATCAGTTTTTCCCTTCTTAGGGAAAGGCGTGCAGTGTTTATCACTCTTGTGTTAGTCAAATAGAATTACCTTCAATATTGCCTTAAATTGCCTGAAGTTGGGTTGCAGAATTCGTCAGCATGGCTGCTCCTATTTGTTTTCCAAGCAGAAATAATTTTGCTGTAGGGAGTCAGTATCTAAGTCTTTTAGGGAAAAAAATAGAAATATGATTTTTGATGCCTCTGACCTAAATTGTTGTCCTAGTATTTGTTGAAATCTTTACAGGAAAAAGGATGTCTTCTTATTTTCATATTTAAAAGGTTGGGGTTTTGAGAGTCAATAAAAATAGGCAGGTTTAATGGAAAATTGTATTGAAAGAAGCAATCACTGGAAGTTGAGAATGGACTAATAGGCTTTATTACCGCTGAAATTATTCTCAGAAATATAGATATGTGTGTGGGAGGACTAGGGACAGCAAAGAAGACATTTTTAAAGTCACGTAATCAAGGTTTGCAAAGTTACTGCTTGTTGGTTGCAGTTTAGGATATTGCAGACTGAGTAGGCCAAGTCATTAAACTTAAATTTCCCAAAATGTATTCTTTGCTGTTCACTGCAAAACAACCTCTTAAAATTTGTCACAGACATCTTGTTTAAAGATGTAATTAAAATAAATACTTTCTTGGACATAAAGTCTGAACTTGAGGCAACAGAAAGATGGACAGTGTACTTCTTTTTGAAGTGTTTCAAGTCTTTTCCTGTATGTTTTTCCATACAACCAACCTACATTTATGGAAAACAGTTTGGCAGACTGATTGTATATTTTTTTCCGTGTTCTTAAGTGTTTTTCTTCCTAGATACTTAGCTGATGTAGTGATGAAGGATAGTATTTTTCCATATCACTAGTATGTGAGTTATACTTGACATATTATATAGGTATATATTTGATCAGTGTAACTGTAATTCAATGCCTGCTAATCTTTCTTAATGAACTGTCTTTATCTACAAGTTTCTTGTTGATATTTCTATTAAGAATAAAGAAGACA
Source organism: Falco rusticolus (assembly GCF_015220075.1). NCBI lineage: Eukaryota > Metazoa > Chordata > Aves > Falconiformes > Falconidae > Falco > Falco rusticolus. The sequence goes on along the minus strand of NC_051210.1, from coordinate 49,234,341 downwards.
TGCTAAATGGCTTATATTATGTAAAATTCACAGTTTCAGGCAGCAGTTTCGGTAGTTAGCCATACAAACTAAGAATTTAAAATAGCCTTGTGTCTTTTGTAGTACAGAATGCTGAAGTTTCCCCTTATTGTCCCATAGTGTCAGTACATAGTTAAAACTATTTTTCTATTGGTTCTTAATGAAAGAAAAAAGTTCAGATTATAGAGGTCTATGCAGAAGAAAGTCAAACTGTACTTAAGTTAAAGAAGGTAACAACTGCAGAATTAAAGGAAAAAATCTGAGGAGAAAATAAGTTTTTCACATCTTACCTGCCTAGGCCAAGATCTTTGAACTGTGTTGACTTCATGATTGGAGCATTTGGTTGTTCCTTTTATTTTTAACTGATCTTTTTTGTTATTGTTATCCATGTTTAAAACTTAGTCTTATAAAAGTATCACATTGAATGCTCAGTTTTCATTCAATGTTGGCAGAAAATTTGATGACAAATCGTGTGGAAAATACCCCACCTCCCTTACTATTTCCAGTTTCCCATCATCTGTTTCAAAATTTTGGAGCTGAAAAAGACAGTCTGACTTGCAGATTTCTCTGTTCTATCCACTGCTCTCTCTCTCTCTCCCTCCCTGTCTGCTACCTGCCTCCCTTCCTCACCCTCCCCTTTTTTGAAAACAGACCAGGAGCACAGTTGTAATTATTAGGAACAAGCTCTGGAGGAAAAGAGGAAGGAGACTGGCTTCATTCATTTGGTGTCATCTTTCATATGCACTATAGGCAGATCCAGAAAAATACTCCTTCAGTTGACATCTTGGTAATACTGTCTGAGATTTTTACAGTAGATGCTAAAATCAATTGGAAAAGAAAGTCTCTAGAGGTCTCTGTGCAGACTGGTCTGGTGCTCTGTTTCTTGTGCAATCGTTAACTTCTTGCTGTGTTCTGCACATCTGTCAAGTTTGTTAGCAAGAGGGTTTTTTTCATTTAACAGCAACTATGTCTGTAGACATTAAGAGAACTGTTTCCATTTAAGGGGCAGTCTTTTTCATCAAATTAGCAGGGACCAAGGTTTTGAAGAAGTGCTTGTAATGGGTTTCCACGGCAAGGTTTTGGTAGCAGGGCAGCTACAGGTGTGGCTTCTGTGAGAAGATGCCAGAAGCTTCCCCCATGTCCAATGGAGCCCATGCCAGCCAGCTCCAAAATGGACCCACTGCTGGCCAAGGTGATCCCATCAGCAACAGTGTAGTGCGTCTGTGAAAGGGCAAAAAAACACAAAAAAAACCCCAACAAAGTCTGTGCCAGTGGATGACTCTGTAGACACCCAGGCCAGTGGAGAAGGAGGAGCAGCAGGTGCTCCAGGTGCAGGAGCAGAGATACCCCTGCAGCCTGTGGTGAAGTCCACGGTGAGGCAGGCAGTCCCCCTGCAGCCCATGGAGGTCCATGGTGGAGCAGATACCCACCTGCAGCCCATGGAGGACCCCACACCAGAGCAAGCAGATGCTGAGAGGAGACTGTGACCCATGGGCAGCCAGCAGGTTGCTAGCAGGGCTTGTGACCCTGTGGGGAACCCACACTGTTCCTGAAGGGCTGCACCCCATGGAAGGACCCGCGCTGCAGCAGTCAGTGAAGAATTGCAGCCCATGGGAAGGACTCATGTTGGAGAAGTTTGTGGAGAACTGTCTCCCATAGGAGGGACCTCACATGGGAGCAGGGGAAGAGTGTGAGGAGGAAGAAGCAGCAGAGACAGCGTGTGATAAACTGACCGCAGCCCCCATTCCCCTGCGCCGCTTTGGGGCAGGAGGTAGGGAAATCGGGAATTAAGTTAAGCCTGGGAAGAAAGAAGGGTTTGGGGGCAATTTGTTTGTAAGTTTTGATTTTATTTCTCATTATTCTACTCTCATTTGAGTGGTAATAAATTAATTTCCCCCAAGTCAGGTCTGTTTTGTCTGTGATGGTAATTGCTGAGTGATTTCCCTGTCCTTATTTTGACCCACGCGCCTTTCATTGTATTTTCTCTCCCCTCTCTGGTTGAGGAGGGGAGCGACAGAGAGGTTTTGGTGGGCACCTGGCCTTCAGGCACAGTCAGACCACTACAGTGCTCCAGTCTAACTCTGGCCCTGCAGAATAGTGAGTGTTCTTGAAAATCCTACCCAGTGTCAGGAAAAGTCTGTAACATGCTTCTGAGGTGTGGAAGATAAATTTTCGAAGACTAGTGAACAGATAGTATTTACAGGGCCCATCCTGCACAGCAGATGTCTTCAAGAAGACACCACCTCTCCTTGCTGGGTTTATTTTTGAAAAGCACTCTTGATCTCACTGGGCATGATTTCAGACTTCTGAAGTAGCTGTGAAATGTTTTTTCCTTGTTATATGTTTTATATTTGCATTCAGTACAGATTTTCTGGATCTATTTAGAGTCCCTGATAGCCTTTCCATTTTCATGTTCTGGAAGAATTATCAGATCTTGCTGTTTGTTTCTGAAGATGAAGTCTAATGGATCTCTGGGATTTTGTTTTAGAATTAGGTTCAATATCAAGATTTAGAACTTCTGTGTTTACTGCTGAGCACTCAGTGCTGTGTCCCCCACTGGCTCACAGCTCTGATGGAACTTGGAGCATAGACCAGGAGAGGTTTGCTTGACTCACTGAAGACTTGAGCCTTGCTGTCACAGGAGGTACTAAACTGTTTGCGAATATAATACACCATAATCTAAAACAAGTAAGATTTTCTTGCCCATGTGTGCCATGACTTCATTCCTTTGATTAGTTTCTATTCCAAATCTATCCCTGATCATTTTACAACCAGTTATTTTGCAACAAAATTGCCCCCTGCCTTTTTTTTATTTTCTTTTTTGTCCCTCTCCCCCCACTGCTGCTGCTGTTTGCCTCTGTGTTGTAAATTGTAAGGCAGTAGATTTCTGTGCAGCCCTTCCTTCGCTGCTCTGGGATTTTCAGGTTATTCTTTGCTTTGTGCTGTAAACTGTTTCGTAAGTATCTATGACATTCCCCTGAGAAACTGTAATTCATAGTGCCTGTCACTGTGTTGTATTTCTAAACTACAGATAATGGAATCTAGAGATTTCCTGAATTACCCCATACCCTCTTATACTCCCTTGGTAATAGGGGTAGCTGAGATACTCAGAATCCCAGCGTATTGCCCAAAACTGGTGGTGAAACACAGCCAACATCATCACCTGAAGTGGTGGGTGTGAAGAACATTAACTATTTGCAGCACAGTTGTATAGCTTCTGAAATGACAGTAGCTGCTCATTTCATATACATCTCTGGGAAGCCACTGTTTACTTTTAAACTGTTGGTATCTACAGATATAAAAGTTTTATTTAATATTAACCTCTAAGGATAGAAGGAAACTTTAGTTTCCACTGTTGCAAGATGTAGGCGCTAGAGCTATCTCTACCCTAAACAGTAGTATGAACCTTAAGTATTGTTATTGGTAGGACAAGGTGTGAAATCTTCAAGTCTTGCTGCAGTCCAATTTGTAGTGTCTTCATGTGGTGTCAGCCTTGCAATCTTTAAGGGAAAATCTGCTAAGGTTACCGTAATATTACTTTAGTGGCTAAAATAGTTTAGCTATGCTCTTCTACTTCTACTTGAGAAAAAAATGGGTATTTTTCATTGCATGCAGGCTGTTCCTTGTGACTTGAAGTGTGCAGTTCACTTTCTGTAAATTTCTTGGTTTCCCATTGTACCGGTCTCAAGGTGTTAGGTTAGAGACAGGAGTTTTTTTTTTCTCAGAGCTATCTGGTGACTTCAGTGTTAAATGGAGCTAAATACTCTCAGTGTATCATAGTGTGTTTGTTTATGGGGAGGGTAGGGGTAGTAGGGAAAAAATAGAACTAGTAGGTGTTTCAATATTGGTACTTGGCTGAGAGAATACTGTGTATTCCATTAGTGTTGCTGATGGTGACGTTTTTCTTAAATTTGTGTTTGTTTAGAGTGCACAATATATTAAAACATTTTATCAGTATGTGCTTATATTTGTATACATTTATCCTACTTGTATGTGTAGATGTACATATCCACATATAATCTATAGATTTAACATATAGATTTAGATATTTTTACTTATCTGTGCATGTATGTATAGATGCATATGTATGTGTGTATATAGGTACATATATTTTAAATGCCACTATTAACTTTGTTACATCCAATTTGCAATTTTTGATTATTTATTCTGTTACGTCCTCACCTAGGAGTATCATTTTACTAAGGCTTTGACATTCTTACCCTGCTGCGGTGACAGGCAGGTGTCTCTTGTAGAGTGCCTAGTAGTTTGCTGGTTTGAGTAAGCATATTAATAGATATTTTGATCAGAAAATAATTTTTATCTTGTAACTGTTTTTGATTGTCATGGGGTTGATTTTGTTGATTTTGTATACTCCCTTTGAGCACACTGCAAGCAAATTAGTAACAGAATCACACAGAATCATTGAGTGGCTGAGACTGTGTAGTCCCGCTGCTCCAACAGGTCCAGCCCTCTGCTTGAGCAGTATCAGCTGCAGCAGGCTGCCCAGGATGGTGTCCAGTCAAGTTTCAGTGTGTCCAAAAATGGAGACTCCACAACCTCTTGGGATAACGTGTTCCAGTGATAACTCATACAGGATAAAAAAGAGTGGAACTCTTACAGGATAAAAACATGTTTCTTATGTTTAACTGGAACATCATATGTTTTTTATTTGTGCCCATTGCCTCTTTTCATGTGAATGGGCACCACTGAGAAGTCTGTCTCCATTTTCTTTATAGACTCACATCAGGTATTTATACACGTTGGTAATATTCCCCTGAGCATTCCCTTCTCCAGGCTGAACAGTCCCAGCTTTCCCAGCCTCTCTATGTACGGCAGATGCTCCAGTTCTTTCATCATCTTTGTGGTCCTTCACTGGATTTACTCCAGTATGTCCATATGTCTTTTGTACTGGGAAGCTCTGAACTGGACACAGCACCAAGGTGTGTCTTGGCACTTCTGAATAGAGGGGAAAGATCCTCCCTCCCCCTGCTGGCAGTGCTTTTTTCAGTGCAGCTCAGGATGTCATTGGCCTTTGTTACAAGAGCATATTATAGGGTCAAGATGGTGTCCACCAGTATCCCCAGGCATTTTCTGACAAGCTGCTTTCCAGCTGATCAGCCCCCAGTCTGTGCTAGTGCATGGGGTTATTACTCGCCAGGGGCAGTAATTTGCACTTCCTTTTGAACTTTGGTTCTCGTCAGCCCATCTGTCCAGCCTGTTGAGGTCCCTCCGAATAGCAGCACAAACATCTGGTGAAACAGCCACTGCCCTCAGTTTTATGTCATCAACAAACTTGCTATGGTGCACTGTCCCATTTGTCCAGGTCATTAATGAAGATGTTAGAAAGTATTGGACCCAGTGTCAGCCCCTAGGATACACCACTAGTGCCTGGCCTTCAACTGGACTTTGTGCCTCTGATTACAACCCTTTAAGCTCAGTAGTTCAGCCAGGTTCAAGTCCACCTTACTGTCCACTTATTTAGCCTATACCTCATCAGTCCATCTATAAGCGTTTTCTTGCAGACAGTGTCAAAAGCCTTACTACACTCAAGATAAACAATATCCATTGCTGTCCCCTCATCCACCAAGCTAGTTGTTTCATCCGAGAAGGCTGTCAGGTTGGTTACCTATCATTTCTTCTTAGTAAATTCGTGAGGACTACTCCCAGTGATCTTCTGGTCCCATACATGGTCCATCACTTTTCCAGGGACTGAGGTGAGGCTCAAGTTTCCCAGATTATTCTTCTTGAATATAGTGACATGCTTTCTTATAGTTGTCAGGAACCTCCCCCGAGGTGTGATCTTTCAGATCATTAAGATTACTGAGCCTCTGTCAGCACTGAGTCATAGGTGTATCACATCGACTCCCATGGACATGTGCATGGCCAGTTTGTTTAAATGTTCACTGATCTGATCCTCCTCCACTGAGACTGACTCACAGGGACCTGGGATTGCTAGAGGCAAGTGTTACCTTTAAAGACAGAGCTGAAGAAGGCCTTGAGTGCTTTGGCCTTTTTTATGTCCTTTGCTACCAGAGTTCCTGCTTTTTTTCATCAGTGATCCCACTTTATCCCTTGTCTTCATTTTGCTGCTGACCTGTTTACAGAAGCCTCTTACTGCTCTTTGTACTCCTCACCACATTCAACTCCCCACACATTGTGGCTTTCCTTATCCCTGCATGTTTAGACAATGTCTGAATTCCTCCTGTCCTCCTGTCCTTATCTCTGCATCTTGTATCCTTTCTTTTTGCATGTGAGTTTAGTCAGGGGAGGCCCTTGTTCATCCATGCAAGCCTCCAGCTACCTTTGCTTGACTTCTTGCTCACTGGAATGGACCATTGTTGATTTTGGAGGAGGTGATTCTTGAAAATCAATAAGCTGTCATAGATCCTGATCCTTCTTCTCTCCAGGCCAGTACTATACTGGATTCTTCCAAGTAGGTCCCTGTAAACGCCCAAGTCTGCTTTTCTGAAATCTATGTTGCAATTGTGCTTTTTGCCTTTCTTGCTCCTCTCAGAATCCTGAACTCCCATCATCTCAAGGCTGCACATAAGCCTGCCCCTGAGCGTTACATCTCTGACCAGTTCCTGTTTGTAAGTATGAGGTCCAGCAGTGTATCTCCTGTCATCAGGCTGCTGATTGTCTGTGGCAAGAAGTTATTGTCAAAGCACTCCAGAAACCTCCTGGATCGGTTGTGCCCTGCCATGTGGTCTCTCCAGCATATACTGGAGTGATTCAAGTCCCCCAGAAAGACAAGGGCCTGAAAACATGAATCTTCTGCCAGTTTTCTGAAGAGGACTTAATTCTTCTTCCAGACCAGAATGGATCAGCAGGCAGCTGTAGTGTAATCTGCACTGGTCTGCCCACACCTCAACTGGCTCATTGCCCATCCCAAGGCAGAGCTCCATCTACTTAACGCTGCTCTTTCACATAAAGGGCAACTTCTTGCTATCCCAGCCTGTCCTTCCTCAACAGCCTGTATGCATGCATGGCAACACTCCGGTCATGTGACGTATCCCACCTTGTCTGTGTGATCCTGAGAAGCCCTGCAACTGCAGACAAATCTGTAGTTCCTCCCGTCATCCTCCATAGGGACATGCTGTGTGCTTCTGAACAGCAAGTTCAGATGGGCACACAGTTGTGCTTATTTCCCAGGAAGACTCTTAAGAGCTTCCCCCATGATGTCCTGTCAGCCCTCCCATATTTATGTGTGTGTGCTTGAGGTGATCCTCCTTGAGCATTGTACTGTTTATCACAAGGTCTTTCCTGTCCACACCAACCTGTGACTTTTGCTTGCCCACCTGGGCCACAGCTCCCTTACTCGTGGCTTGGTCATCAGCATCTCTGTCCTCTGCCATTCCTTGTTTAAAGCTCCCCTCACCAGGTTGGCCTGTATCTTATCAAAGGTGCTTCATTATGTGAATTAATTTGTATTGCACTATTGGCGCTGAATAATTCATCATAAGATTGAGCATAATTTTCTTCTTCTTGTGTAAAAAAGAAATAAAAAGTTTCCCCTTGTGGATTCACAATGTAAAAATAGCACCTCATTCACTAAAGAGAATAAAAGCAGTTGTATCATTCAGCCGCAAGTTAAGTGCAGTATTTGTGTGCTTCTGTGTGAAGAATTTTTCAGATTGCAGCTATTTTGGTTTGGGTAACTTTTTACTCAAAAGAAAAAGGAATTTAGGAATGCGTATGAAGAAATTTTATTTTTAAAGTGTGACATAATGGAACTGTGACTGAGCTTCCTTGTATTTAAAAAGCTTGAATTTAACATGAACAAATATGTGTTCTGACTGCTGCAGTTCATGGGTGGCAATACACTTTGTGGGCAGACCATTAGAGAACACCTAATACTGTGTATTCTCAGGTGACAGACATGGAAAACTGTATTGATGTTTGCATACAAATTAAAGAGCAGCAATACACCAGAATGGTTGTGGCAACAGTTACTACCATTTCCAACAGTATCTGAGGGTTCAAGGTTATCCCATGTTTTTCCCTTCCACAATAAAATGAGATTCTGGTTGGAGAACCTGTGCAAAATTAATATAGTCTGTGTTTTAACTGCAGTGCAAAGATCTGTCATTTTCTACTATATACTCACAGTCAGGGAAATGAAGCAAGTGCTTGTTTGGAAGCCTGTTGTACAGGGTGTTGGGAAGTGCCAATGTATCACTTATGTCCTTATTTCTGCTGCTTATGAAAAGGATTGAATTAATACATATGAAGTACATACTGCAGTTGACTTTTTATGCAACAAAACCAGATTCCTTACTGCATCTCTACTGTTGTTAATTTTGAGAAGCTATTTTACATCTCATTAAGAACAGTAAGACTTAAATACTGTTAAGTAAGATGTCCTTAAGTGTTCTTATGTATTTGCCTGTTAACACACTTTTATAAACAGTGCATTTTTTACAACATCAAGTTGTCTGACTGTGCTGTTATGGTACATGTAATTTCAATTTTTATGTAATTGAAATGTAATCACAAATTAAGTAGTGGCACAAGTCTTAAATGGTTTTTTTTGCTAGTTCCCTTAAAATGGTTTCTTTGTCCTTCTGCAGTTTCAGGAAAACATAGTAAATTTGGTATTGCCGCTTACTTTTTGTACACTAATTGTTGCCTGGACGTCTCCAGCAGTATTATAAAAATTTTATGATGATTCTTGTTGTTAATGATAATTCTAGGCATAGAGAAGCCACATATGTGTTGGAGCTCACTAAGAAAATTCTTTAAGGAATAAGAAGAAAATTAATTGGAGTGTTAAAGTTAGTATCTGTATGTAATAGTAGGGTGAAACGTGCTTGTGAATTAAACAGAAAATTAAGTATAAGATACATTAAAAAGGATTAATGGAGTCATCTGAACTTATAACATGTTACGGAAAATATTCCAAGTTTTTAATCACTGTTTAAAACAAGTGTTGCTGATCTTTGCTTTCGCCTTAATTTAGAAGATCTATTAGCTGTACAATAAAATTCTCAAGCAAACTGATGATACAAAATCTATGCTATGGTTGCATTACAGCACAATTCCTATTACTTTGTTTTAGAGCTTTTATTGTTAGGTTAGATAATACACACCAAAGTTTACTTGCTTTGCTTATGGTTGTTGCAGTGTGCTGTACCTGCAGACAACAGGTAATTCATCAGCAGACATACTTTGTGTAGGGAGTATATGTATTTCAGATAAGAGACTTGCTTTACATATACTCTGCAACTTAAGAAAAACTTAACTTTTTTCTGATAGTTAAAAAAATTATTTTAGTATTCATGTGTTCTAAATATTCTATATTTTGACACTTACTGCTAAAGAGTTAACTGAATATTGATTAGAAAGTGTTGATGCAGTAGTGAAAATCCATTTATTTTAGAGCAGTTAGAGCATTAGAGGGAAATTGAATGGCATTCCATTTTGAAACTTAACTGTTTTGTAGATATTTCACAAAAGTATGTGATAAATATTTTATATGTAACTTCTAGTGTTTATAAGGCAATTGACAGAGAAATAAATGAAAATAGGAAGCTCATTATCTACAATAAAATTATTTGAACACAATTGTTTAACGGAGGTAATTGTTCTTTTTCTTAATTTCTATTTATTGCTTGTTTTGCACAGGAAGGAGTTACAGGAGCTGCAGAGTCTTTACAGACAAAACGTTGAACATACAACACAGCAGGCTGAGCTGATAAAGCAGCTTCAGGCTCTCAATATTGATACACAAAAAGTACTGAAGAACCAAGAAGAAGCACACACAGCTGAAACAACATCATATCAGAAAGTATGCCATTTTGCTTTATGATCACAGGGTTCATTTTAATATCCATCTGTACATTGGACAGAGTAATCAAAGCACTGTGCAGTGTTGCGTCCTTTAACTCTCTGGATCTTTATTGTTGTCAAAATATGGTTGTCAGACTAACAGAATTTATTGGCCTAATTACATCCCAGCATATATGGCACCTTGCTTACATTAAACTAATGAGCCTTGAAATTTAAAGATTTAGTTATATCTGAAGAAAAATGGGAGAGAATTGCCAAGCATATGAATTTCTGTATGTAATTGTGTTATTTATGCTTTTCTTCTTCTTTCTCTCCTAGAACTTTCAATTGCTAAATTCTCCAATTTGTTTCTGATAATTTAGAAGAAATTCCTTTCATTTGTGAATAATGTATTTGTGTGAATCTCAAGCCATTTTAATCATTTAAGATGCAAAAAACTGCTCAATCAAAATTAACTGGAAAAATTGTTGCCAGAATAGCTTTTTAAATTGATAATTTAATTTTTTTTAAATTATATTTACATTTATAGAACAGATTCATACTTCTGATGAATGCCAGGGAAAACACTAACCCTGAAGAGCCATCACATGCACACTACTCAGACTTTTGAGTGTAGCAAACTATGTGGTTGTGTTTTTCAGTCTGTAAGAAATAAAGAAGATATGTTTCCTTCCTTTTTGGAAACATTGATGAGGAAGAAGACAAGAAGTTGTACAGACAACTTTCACATACCTTCTTCCAGTTGTGGGACTGTTTTGTCAAATTGCGTACTGTCAGTGCTTTTTCAAATAACAGGTGTTTCTCTTTATCATCTTACTTAAGAGTATGCAGTTTGTGTTAAAATTGTGAAGCTAGGCCTAAGTCAAGCCAGAATCAGTCCTAGGTTTCTAAAAATGTGTTAACATTTTATAACACATAGTGCCCAGCAGATTCTTGTGTACTTAATGCTGCACAAGTGTATTATTGGCTGCAGCGATGGTAGCCCAGACAAGCTACAGGTAGGCTTCCATCAAAGGTGTTCAGAACATGTACAAGGCAGGGGGAGTTCCACGTATCTGGGGCAAGACAAAGTAAATTATAGGATTAAAAAAAAAAAACCAAACAAAACCAACAAACCAGAATGTAGGTGTTGGGAGTTGCTATTTCTTTCATTTTTCATTCTTCTGTCAGTGCTTCTATTGGTGTTAAATGAATCCTTTCAGTCACTCAAAACAAAATAATTGGCACAAATGAAAATAATATGAATGCTCTTCATTAGTGTTCATAAGACCATATTCTTCTAGATGAATTCTACCATATATCAAAGAAAATGAAACTGGGTTTTCATGAGACTGTTTTAAAGCATGATAAAATTTTTTATAACGGTCACTTTACCTTGCATAATAGTGATTTTTGTGAGTATTACTTCAATTTGGGAAAGAGTTTAACCTGTCCTATGAAATATAATTTTACTATTATAAGTTACTTATGTATTATGGAAAATTGATGTGTATACTTAATATAGCTGTAAGGGCAGGCTGCTTCTAAACTGGTCTTGGCTCGAAATTCAGGATTGCTTCAGAAAGCTGGTTCACCATTCTTTGTCTGTCATAGCAGAACTTAAGACTTCTGCTTAGATGATCATAGAACAAGAACAAGAATAGTGTGATTTTGAAGATAAGCCCTTTTATTTGATAGCTGCTACTATCCAACTCAGAAATGACCCTAAAATTTACTGGTTAGGAGGTGCTGAATTCAGTATTTTTCCAGGGGTAAGGTTCGCCTCTTAAGCCAGCAAAAGCCAACTCAAATATTCTGGCAAATTATGACTGTGAATCTGATTTATCTGAAAGATAAAAAGTCTTTTTGTAAAATAGGAAAGTACCTAATGAACCTGGGGAAAAAAACTGTTCTTTTTGTTTATTATAAGAAATAGTTAAAAAAAAGGTATATAGTTAAAAAAAAAAAAGTTAAGTTCCCTGAGTCAGAATGAAATAGATCTAGTAATGTTTGGCAAATTTTTTGGAGGAGAAAAGGAGCGCCTTTATCATGACAATCCTGTTCTATACTTCTGATCAGGAGAACTGTATGAGATACCCAATTGTAACTGCTTTGAAGTCATTCATTTTCCAAATCACAAGTTATGCAGTCATACTGAAGTCACAGCAGACCTTTGGAAAACTCTGCATCTATAAAAATAATACAAATGCCTATTTTTCCCTTGAATGAGAAAGGCAAACCATTGCAGACCATTGTGTGTTCTGTTTGTCTTCCACGCGTTAGCAATATGCAGGCTGCAACAGCTAGATAAGGATGTGTCAGCTATTCCATAAACATATTCACAAAGGAGTATTTCCTACTGCTCCAAATGGCATTGAGCCTATCAGTATGTACATCCTATGATATATTGTCCCTTACAGCAAGATCAGTGACCTCTCTGTTAGTGGTGGGATAGGCAGTATATGCTATAGCTCAGGCGATGTGGTTGGCTCACATATTCAAAGTTTGTTTTAACAGTCTTAACCATTTAGGAAGAACTGCTTTTTGTGCTGATGCTAATGTGTAGTACAGAACAGTAGACTGAATAAAAGAAAAAACATTTCTGATAAACCAGATCAAGGTCATGAACTGGTACTGGATTATGTGGAAATCCATGAGGACCACAAAATCTCTTCCAAGTCTAGCTGTAGTGGGTAACACATATACATCAAGATCTGTAATCTGTTTTGTCAACGTGCATTGACTTGACATACTGCTACTGTTTCTACATACAGATATTAAGGGTGCTGTATTCTACAATAACTACTTTATGTTAGAGTATTTATGGAAACAAACTGATATCTATTTCATATTGCAGCTGTAGTTCTAATGCTCAAGGAGAGAGAATATTTTTCTGAAATGTACAGCATCTGTTTCAGTGGTCCCAAATGCTCCAGGGACTTCATTCCTATGCTGGATTTAATGAGGCTCAATAGATTTGTCCTCACCAACAATTTCAAGGTGGAGAGACTTCAATCAATACTAGGGATAATAAGACAAGAAGAGATTCTGAACTCCTTAGCCAGCTTATCACAGTTTTCTGAAATTTACAATTTGGGGCCTTTGTTTTTGTAATGCAGTACTTTCCCTTGATCTGATGTGGCCTTCAGGTTCCTTGTTAATCATACTGATTAAAATCTCTTAGTGGAAGGCCCTTATAGTGAAATGGAAATACTGTTATTTGTTATTAAATAGGAAATCTTAATTTGTGTGCTGGAACTTAGCTCTCATAGAGAAAGTAATGTAGCTAGTGGTACAGTACACGCCTGTGATGAAGAAAAGCATTGTTGAATAGTTAGATTGCTGGCATAATTAGAAAATACAGTAAGAGTTTTCAATTATGAGGTATTGTGGAAGTCTGTATCAAGTGCACCAGAAAGCAGATAAAAATAGGATAATGTCAGATATATTTTCAGATGTTGTGGCTAATTTTGTGTGTGTGGTTGCCTTTGCTAGTCCTTCTCATGGTGTCAGTGTGTGGAGATAGTTTGCTTTCCTTTGAGCCTGAGAAATTGTAATCAAAATGGCAAGTCAGTGGATTTGCCATCCTAAAGGTAATTTTTTGCCACTTACAGTCTCTTTTGTCACTGCAACAACCTTAGAGCTTAGTTAAACATAAAAAAAATGTGGTCACATAAATGTGTGCACATAAGCAGCATTAAATTGGCAAAATAAAACCTAAACCCATATATATATATATATATGGGTTTAGGTTTTATTATATCTTTTTTTATATATATATACATATATATGTTCCTAAATGGTAGTAACAATGAGGTTGTCCCTCACATTGGAATAAAACATAAGTTCTTTCACACATGCAAGAGCTGAGAGCAACTAACTGTCCAGTCAAATATGCTGAAGCCCACATCAGCAATGAGTGAATCATCATTTTTGTCATCCACTTCACCTGTGAAAGCTGTGAGAAACTTGGATCTTTAACAAAGATTATCTCACAGTTTAGTTCAAGCTCCAGTACTTTTCTGTTGTTGGGAAGTGTGCTAATTACATCAGTCTATTTTTGTATACCAAACACCAATACAGTTGGTCATGCACTAGCAAGCATATTTTGGCATCAGATGTGCCCATAGGTTAAAGCTGAAGAAATCCTGGGTAGACTCTGGTTCTCTCAGGGTGATGTTAAACTGCACTCAGAGGTGATGATTTTCATGCTTGAAAACCCCTGTACTGATATTCTTAGTGTGCTATAGGTCCTGTGTGTAATGGTGTACTTTGATATCTACAGAATGCTTAAGTATTGGGGGGGGGGGGGGGGGGGCGGTGCGGGGGGGCTGGGGGAGTAAGTAATTTATAATTCTAAATCTATTGCTAATGTTTGCAAACCACTGCCTTCATTTTTCTGGCAATGAGAATGTGCTTTTTTACAATATGAGAGCTGTAAATGAAATTATGTAAACTGATGAGATGGTGCAAGAAGAAAAATCTTGACATTGTTTGCTTGAATATGTTTATGAATAATACCAATTTTGATCTGAGTAAGAATTACAAGATTTAAATATGTCTGAATTTTATATATAATCAGATTGGTCCCACAATGGAGGATTTAAGTGGTACAATTTGCAGTATGAATTATTAACATTTTTCTGCATTACCTAGGACTGGTGTTCTTCACAAGCTTGCTGAATGTTCTCTGACACTACACTATATAGAGAAAAGAAATCTAGGCAGAGTTTGGTCGCATTTCACAGAGAAGTTGTTGCTGAGAAATACAGTCTTTCTGATTGAAATGTGTCAGTATTTTTATATATTCAAAAAAGCAATCCACAACCCCCACCATTAGATAGCGATATCCACACAAGGAGTTGCACAAAACCGATTAGATGAATGAATACTGGAAGGCTGTGTTGCAGGGGGTGGGGGGATGCGTCAGGAAACAGGAAATACTGGATTCATTGATGTAAATGGGCACATCAGAATTTTTGCAGTAACAACACTAATAAGAAGACTGAAATGTCCTTTTATGTTCTCTGTTGTTATTTTTGAGAAGGTATACTGCTAGTGTTACCCATTTTACATGTTTTCTAAAACAACCGTAGTATTTGCGGTTATATAGTGACATAAAGCTGAGGAAAGCACATCTTCCCTTTCAGCTTGTACTAGTGACTCTTACTTGCACGTTACCTGATCTTACATCCATTCTGTACATTCTTCTGTTGTTCTTAATCACTCACTTGTGTCTGACATTTTCCTCTTGTATCATAGGTAAGCTTCATGGTGTCTCATCTTAAAAAATCACTCTACCTCTACCTTTCAATTTTAAAAGTAAACACCATCAATATGCTGTCTGTCTGGAGTGCCTCTTCAGTTTCACCTTAGAGCTTCTCCAGCTGATTTCTGCCCTTGTTCTTTTCATAAACAGAATGATCTTGTAACATGGATTTCTGTGGTGGTGCTGTAACAGTTTCCCTTACAGTTTTACTGTAACTTTTTTTCATTCATGTAATTACTGTATTTAATGTTACTGTATATTTGGGTTCCTTTATTCAGGTCTCTGTAATACACTGGCTTTTAAGGTGTGAGCCTTTAGATAAAACATTTAATGTAGGACAATATTTGTTTGACAACCAGTGTATAGAATTGGCTACAGCTGCATTTTAATGGATGGATCTACCTTAGGGTTAGTTCCTTGCAGGAATACACTTTTGAAGGAAATCTCCTGGATGTCCCCACTTTGTGTGCTAATTTCATAGAAAAGTCTATGAGATCCTTACCTATGTACTGTTTGGATTATGGAAGTGGAAATTATTTTAGAACTGGAAAAAGTGTCCCGACTGTTAATTGGCAAAGGAGCAGTCTAAACGTAGTTTAAAATAAATCCTGCACATTTGTATAGTGTTAGTGTTGGTCATTTGTGTCAACTGTTTCACTTTTTGCAGTGAAAAAGTGCAGGTTTTTTCCAGTTGCACTATGATTCTGGCTAACAGAATACAATGGATAGCATGGGTTAATGATTTAGTTTTACTAGGTTTTGTTGGAATTCCTCAGCTTTCTTTAGTCTGATCTAACTTAATTTTGCCATCACACATATTTGACGTATGTCAGTACTTTACCTCACCCCACCATTTTCTGTCTGTTAAATATTTTCTATCACATGTGAGCAGGCATTGGAGTCACATCTTACGGAATACTTAATTTTCTGTAATTCAGCGAAGATACTCTTCCTTCCTGACTGATAAATAATGCTCTTGTGTCATATAGACTGAATTTATTACAGTGTACTGTTTTCAGATACTTTTAATTTTTTTGTTTTTAAATACTTTCACCTGTAACAGTCTATGTTGCCTGTCAGAAAAAGGACAGCTTGAAGCCATTAGAATCAGGTTCTCAAAATATAGTCAGTGCAACAGTTTGTGCAAAGTACAGCATTGTGTTGCTGGCTGTTGCTTTTTTCCCCTCAACTACCAAATTTCATAAAATGTATAAAGAATAATTTAAAATATTTTAGGTTTTTGTTCTATCTTGTAAATATAAATATTTCTTCTTGGAGATTAACAAATTTCCTGGGCAAGTCTCATCTTTTATTGACATACATGTAAGGTATAACCAGTCACTTATGAACAGTTAGGATTTCACTCCTCTTTTCAGTGAAGCTTGCTAGTTCTGAGGTACATAGTTTACAGTATTTTTGTCTTTCATTTGGATTCCCTACACAATGTTCCCTCTCTAGTTCTATGATCTCCATTTTACATCTTACCTCTCTACACCTGACTTCTATCTTTGTAAATGGTAGACCTGTTTTACTGTGTTGTGCCATTCTGTGTGTTTTGGAATGTGCTTACTGCAGTGTGACTAAATGTGGTGCCTCTTCTAAAACAGGTTCAGAAATGCGCAGAAACCCCCAAAATAATCCAAAATAAACGTTAAGCATGTATTTAATTCACAAAACAGTGCATCACCATGAAAGAAAAGATAAGAGGCCAAATGGAGATTTGGAAGCTGTTCTTGTTATCTGTGGAAAGTAGATAAAACCATTTCTTTTCATACAGATAATTTTCATTTTGAAATTTTCTGATGTTAAATACCTTAAAAAAATAATCTGAGTCCTATAAACTAGTACTTCAGTGTTGTTTAAATATATATATATATATATATATATAAAGTCTGTGTAAAAAGATCCCTGATGTGTCTGTGTTTTTTAACACACAGCTTTCAGCTAGTTTTATACATGAAATGTATGTGTTCTGTTGTTGCTGTTTTCAAAGCTAGAAAGGTTGGAAAAGTTTATGCAAGTAAAAAGACATGCTATTTGTCTTGTCCTGACAAATGCTGACTACCAAAAATACCCATTAGCTACATTAGGAGATGTGGCTGCCAGCTAGAAAAAAGCATCATGTTTTTGATGTTCTCCATTCATCTTACTAGGATGTTACCTTTCAGATACTATAATTACAACCACTTAAGTGCTGCTAGTCATAAAACCAGCAAATTGTCATACCAGTATGATCTAGCTAATGAGCTTATATAGTTATAGCTGGAAGTAACTGTGTCTTGATGTTCCGTTTGTTTGGAAGTACGTTATCTAAAAATGCATGGGTTTGATAAATTAACTGTTTGTTTTCCTGTGAGATACTGATTTCTGTAAGAAATTGGTTCATCTCAAACTTGCATTTCTAGAGATGATGTAAGCTTTCTTAAGTATATAAGAAAGATCCGGTAGGCACAGAAGTTTCAATGCAAAAGTTTAATTTTAAGACTCAGAGTAATTCAAGTTATCAATCGATCTGGACTTTGAATTAATTTTGCCTGAGAGACATGATCTCTGATCTGCTTTAGAAGTAGGCACGAAGTAATTTACTTTGTCTGAAATGACAAGGAAAGAAAGGAAGGGAGATGATTGTTTCCAAATTTCTCACAAAGTGTTAGGTAGGCATTTTCCAAATCTAAAAGCTGTGATTGTTTTCCAATGGCTTTAATCTCTTAAGTGGTGTAACCAGATGAAAGGGGGAAAGAAGAGTATCATGTAAGTAAAGCTGACAAGGCAAAGAGTAAAATGAAGAGTAAAATTATGTTTTTACGAGTAAAATTACTTGTGTCAGCTCCTTGTACTTATAAACAGTATTGATAGGTTGAGAGATTCTGATTTTCAGTGAGTTACTTTTGTTTGGATGGAATAGCAGAAATGGATTTTCCAAAGAAAACTGTCAGAAAGTGTATGCGGAAGTACATACATACCTTCTACAGATTATTTTATGATGGAATAAATAGTTGGAAGAATATTGTTTATTCTGAGAAAAAATTACAATCAAAGAAATGAAGGACTGAAATGGAGAGAGGAATGGTTGTAAAGCTGTAGAGTCATCTATTACCTTCAGAATCTGTACCGCTGTTTATTCAACTACAGGTTTATTTTTCAAATTTGTTTTTATATTTTTGAAATAAAAGGATGATTTTGTTTTAAACAGTTTTCAGATGTTTACGCTAAAAAAGAAGGGTAAAAATGGAGGGATAGGCTAGTTCTATGATTCTTGAAAATAACTTCTTTTTGCCAGTTAGATGCCATGTACTGCTAGTTATTACTCAGACATAGTTCTAGGAAGTCTTTGTGTGTATGGAATCTCTTCTAAAGCAATTGCAGAATATATACAATATTCTGGTGTCAGCAAAACAGTTGAGCAGCAGCCATGGGTAAGAACTTGTAATATTATCTCTGGGTTTTATAGTTAATGTCAAAAAAATTCCCACAGAATAATTATTTGAACAACCATTTTACATTCATATAAAATGTAGTAGGCGTTAGTGGATTCACCGTATTGCTATCCAAGCTATATTGAGTATCTTAGTTTTAAAAGATCAAACTACTCTATAAAAGACAAGGATGATATTTGGCATTCTTGTTCCTTTAATTTCATTCCCAGGACAGATGTTTCAGATTTTTGCCTGTCCTCAATACGTTTTGTTTTGTTTTGTTTTTTTTTTCTTTTGTATTTTACTTTTCTATATTTTATATAAACTGTCAAAATAAATCCTGATTTTTAGGTGTCCATTTCCATTCATAAATGCCACAAAGAAGCAACTGAAACGGGTAATATTCCAATGTAAATTGTGGTTTCCTGGAAAATCTTTCAATCATAAAGTTTCATGATTGTTGCGATCACTGTTTTCAAATGTATACAGCCTGACAGGAGGCAGGAGAACAAGATGTGTGAAAGAATTGTTGAAATATAAAAAAGAAAGGGTAATCTTTGTGGATAAGTTACTAAATTTTAACTTTCTCTCCTCCTGTATTTGTATGGCTGTCTGCATTGAAATTTTTTTTTAATCCTGTTATTTCTCTTCTCCCCTGTCATAGCTTTATAATGAATTGACTTCATGCTTTGAAACTGTTAAAACAAGTGAAATTCAACTGCAGCAAAACTGTGCCTCTCTTCAAGAACAGTTACTAGGAAAAGATGAAAAGATTTGTCAGTTACAAGAGCAGCTTCAGCAGGCTCATGATGCTTTAAATGCAGTACATCAGAGTTCTCCAAAATGTGAAGTACAGGTGAGTCCACTTCTAGAATAATAAAATTGTTTCTACTTGTTTTAAATTAAGTTTCTGCACCAGTTTTAAAGGAAATTGCATGTTTGGAGTTTTTTCTTAAGACAAACTGTGCAGCTGTGCTGCTGCAGTAGTGTAGCTATTTATGCTGCTGCTAATAGAAGGTACTTCACAATTTAATTTATCCTGGGGAAAAAACCCTTTAGTAACAGTGTCAGTATTCAGCAAGACTCTTATTTATATTCTTTAACAAAGATACCAAAAATAAAGACAACACCAAAATGATTTAGTTACTAGAAACAATGGTTAAGTTTCTGTATTTGCTCTGTGAAAATGAAATGTATTGGTCCCGATTTGTTTCATTGTTCTTGACGATGCAACTTAACTTCAGATCATAGATCTAAAGCAAGTATTATGGGGGGAGATGTATTTGTCTAAAAATTTCTAAGCTGTAAAGTGCCATTTGAAACTATTACAGTAAATCCATCACTGTCACTAACAGGGCTCCAACGTTACAAGTGTGCCAGATCTTATATGCATACCCCAGACATCTTCCAAAGGCCAGTTTATGACTTTAAGTGAGTTTGAAAGGCTTTGAAATGATCTACCTACAATGATTTTGTAAACTATTGCTTAGTTTCTTCCATAGATTTGTCAATGAGATGTACTTAATGCATTTCAGATTTACTAGCACTCTTTCCCATGATTAAGCAGAGAAGCAAAAATGGTTAAGGTGATAATGCCTGTTAAATGTAAAACTTCACTTAATGTGGGTAAGTAAAGGCAGATCTTTAATGACTATTCATGAGCCCAAAGGAGCTTGAATATTAAAAAAAACCCAGTGTTTAATTGCACGAAGTCTGTGTATGTAGTAATCTGCTGTAAAACAGAAACATCACAGAATGCAGTATCTGCTGGATGTGTTCATGATGATCATTCCAGCGCTGATGTTCTGACTTTGTCCAGAGTATTCCTTAAGTGTTTTCATAGGATCCTTAACACAGATTTTGTATGAATTTGAACTTCCTGTTAATTTAATGATTTGATAATTTTGTTCCACAGATGTTGAAACATACTAAGTTTTCCGTGTGTTTACATCTTGGTACATTCTAGACCTTTTTCTTAATCGTTTTAGAGTTTTATCTTTCAGAAGATGTTGGTGGATTTTTTGAAACGTTATAAATGTAAAATCAGTCTCAAACCGTTTATCCTCCAAACACAGCTTTGGATGATGCCTTTTGAATGCTCAGACTTTATTTCTGAATACAGCATTCTACTTTCATCATCTTGTATTGCTCTGAAGAGTTTTTTGCAGTTTATTTTGTCAGACTATTTAATTTTTTTATCATAAAAGCTTTTTTTGTATCTTGATTATATTTCCTGAGGTTAAGGAGACGTTTGCTGTTTTTGTGATGTTAGGATGCTTTCTTCCATGTACACCACCTATATTGTCTAACCTAGATATTGTGTGACTGTATCATAATCACGCTGTATCTCATGTGGACCTGGTGTAAATATTTTGCATTTACCTTTGTCTTTATTAACCTGGATAGCTTAGTAGTACTAGAAAATTCTGTTACTCACTAGCCTTCTACCTTACTGTATTCTTTGAACATGTGGGACACTGCAGGTGACTCTTTCCCACTGAGTAAACTAAGGGTTCATTGCTATTACTTATTTGTCATAATTAAAGCAATTCTTCAACTTCTGCCCTTAAAATACAACGGTTGGGTTTCTTTAAGAACTCCTAGTGTGGAGCTTTGCTGAAATCCCTTTCAAATTCAAGTAGACAATTTCACTCAAATCAATTTTGTTTACTTCTTGAAAAGAACTTTAGGAAATTTCTGAGGTTAAAAGTAAGACTGTATTAGTAGCTAGTGACAATCTGCAATTGATGATTCAACTTTATACTTGATTTCTTTTGGATGCTTTAAATGAATCTCATCCAGTGTGGGTGAATTGTTAGTTTCTTTTGTTGATTTATTCTGTATCTCCTCCTAGTGGCGTCTGAACTTGAAGTACATTCATTAACCAGTATGCTCCGTGTAAATTAGAATCCAAATTAAAGCAGTCCTAAATTATTTAATGGTGAATGTGAGTGCAAATAATAATTTTCCTATGGCCTTCTGTTGGCTTTCTGCTATGTGTCCATTTTGACCCTATGCCAGCATTTTAGGCTCTGTGGCACTCTCCCTGTTCCCAGTGTCTTTGAAGAAGCATAGTTGTCATTGTTATTCAGGGAATTTTCTGGTTTTTTTGTGAATGTTCAGTTATGTTCAGTCTGACCTTGTACTAAAATGTATTGGTTGAACATTTATGTGATCTGTAACAAGTTCAGCCAGATATTTAACAGATAATGGTAGAGAAGACATGGTAGGAAGCAAAAGCAGATAACTTATGGTAATGAGTATAATATAGTAAGATAAATGCACCTTCATTTTTCAGTACGTTTATCTTAAACCAGATGTGGTGGGACAAATGATTAGTTTTACTGAAGTGGCCTCTTAAGGCAGGAAACATGTATAGGTAGTGCCCATAGTTGCTAGGTTTGTAGGAGAAAGAAAATTTATTACCAGTATGCGCTTATGTGCTCAGCATGCATAGTATTTTCTCTTGACTAACATTCTTCCATTCTGATATAGAAAATATCCCAATTTTTGTTGATGTGCAGTCTTGCTCTGGTTGAAGGGCCAGGGTATGCCTTTTGGGAATACATCATAATGGTCCTTGTTGGCTGCATTTTGATGACAGCCAAATTTCCAATTACCAACTTTACTATCTTGCATAAATGTTAGAAAGGTAATGATTATTGTGTGGTTACTCAGCTGAGGTTTCTGCAGGGAAAAAAAGTGATTACCTATCATTACTTCTGTGACCTGTTAGATAACCAGAATCGTACTTGTTTGTGAAGTTCTGAAGTTAAATGTGATTAAGAGAACCTCCTAACTCGTTTGCTGTCTCTTGACTGCAACATCAGAAGAACAGAATGAATTTGGAATAGAGGCTTAATTAACAGGACACCAAAGCCATGTAAGCATCTACTAGTTCTCCTGTTACCCTTTTTTTAAACAATCCTTACTAAAAAAAAAGAAGTTTGTTTGACAATTTTATTTCTGCTGTAAAGTACTGATTTCTTGAGCATCTTCAGATTTGCTGAAAGTTCATCCTTTGGGATGTGTAGTAGTGTTAATTAGTAGTGTTAGAACAGCACTAATATGTCTTCAGACTTTGACTAGCCACGAAGTTTATAGATCAGTGTTGCTTATGTTAGCACGTATTTTTTCCTGGATTTGAACTTTTCTTGCTGTTGAAATTACATTGTAGTCAGGCGAAAATGGGTTTTATGTTATTGGCTTTATTAGTAAGAATATCTCAGTTTTCTTTCAGTAAGGGTAAAGTTTAAGGTTGTAATCTTGTTCTAGTCAGTGTGGAACTTGTGTTGGTGAGGGCAAGCTTTTCATTGATTGTGTTTTGAGTATTCTGGTAATCTGTGTGATGTTGAATTTGAATCCTGCTTGACAGTAAATTTCCATTTACATCTTAGTATGTGTGCATTTAGCAGCTCTCACATAACTTTTCTCTGATCATAAAGATTAGGCATCTTTAAATTTTGAAGTCTTTTTAGTTAGATACAGGATCATGCTACACAGTAGACCAGAGCAGAACAAAAAGATTTTAAATAGTTTTCAAAACGTAAGCGTATGAGGCTTGATTAATTTCATGTCATGTAATTGTTGTTTTGGTTCTGTTTCATTATTGGTGTTCATTTTTAG